>NW_022103906.1:3648747-3673672 GCF_000313985.2 Echinops telfairi
TAAAAAAGAAAAGAAAATGATGATGGCAGCATATGTACAAATGTGCTTGACACAAAGGATGAATGTATGGATTGTGATAAGAGATGTAAGAGCCCCCAATAAAAGTATTGGATAATAAAAAACAAAATAATTAATTGTACATCTTTGGGGACTCAGCAAACAGACAGATGCATACGAAATGTGCACCACTAGTGGTGCTGTGGGAGAGGTAGCAGACTGCCTGCTGCAAGCCAGTGACACAAGGCGTGCTGCTCGCATCAAGTTGCTGCTCCCATAAAGATTCGAACTCCTGGAAACCTACTTAGGACTCTCCAAGTCAGAATTGAGTCCATGGCAGTAAGTGGGTATTTAAAAACAGAAAAATAAATTTTATAAAGCAGTACTTCCTCAAACTCCAAGGGATGTATGTATTCTAGCATTTTCTGTTTTACTTTATTCTAATATATTATTTTTAAAAGATCTAGTGATGAATTACAATTGAGAAATCTACTGATAGGTAACTGATATTTTTTTTAGTTTGCTTTGTTTTTGCAAATCACATCAGAAAGTATTTTGGTTTTCTAATCTGCATTTGTTTCAAGAAAAATTGTTTGTGTTGTCTTTTGATTGTATGCAAATGAATTGGAGGCTTTAATCTACACAAAATACAATCTGGTCATTTCTGTGAGTTTAATCAAAGATTATGTCAGTTTCATAAGGTCCGGCAAGCCCTTCATTTGGAGACCTGCCCTGTTGTCCATGCAATTGCTTCCTTCTTTACAGTTCCTTATGCAATTTTCTCATAGCCGCTATTAGATACATTGGTTTAAATTATAGCTATCTTAGTGGCTGGATCTCCTTTATTGAATTACAGATTCCTTTAATTCACAACATTCTGTTCATCCACTATAACCCACTGTCCTTACATTCATTTAATTTTTAATAAATGTGAGCTTCATAGTGCGTGAACTAATTTAACTAAGTTTGAACCATAATAATTCGAACGGACCCTATTGAGAAATCCTGCAGAGCAATCTAATGTCTCTGTTTCCTCCGAAACCACCCTGCAAATGCAAAATAAAGGTCACCATCAGTGGCCATAGGTCAAAACAAGGAGAACATGTTTAACCCAATGTTTTTATTTGTGAGGAGTCCTGCTGATCCTTGCTGGAGAGCTTATGACGATCAGTAAAGGCTCGGGTTAGTTACCATCAGTGCTGCCTGGGGTCATCGCCCCTGAAGCCTTTGCAATCATCAATCCTCATAAATCACCCGAGCAGCTCTTGTTGTCTCCGAAGCACCACTGCAAGGGCACTAAGACAAGTCCAGGGGAGTCTCAGACATACCATCCTTCTGACTTTGGGAAGTCAAGGCAATATTTGTCTGCTAGAATCTTTTGCAATCAATAATTAGTTGATAATATTTCTAGAGTGTGGTTTATAGGAGAGCTTTTACTCTTTCTAGGAAAATAGAAAATACTGAATTTATAGGTTTTCCCCTCAAACCAGGAAAAGTGCCTTGGATTCATTAAAAAGAAACAAAAATGTTTTCTATAGTCATTAGGACCTTCAGTATGGATTACAATTGAATGTAAGGAAGACCAAAACCCTCAGGAACCAATAGTTAACAGCATGATAAATGGAGAAATGGTGGAAGGTGTCAAGAATTTTGTCTTACTTGGATCCACAATCAATGCTCATGGACTGAGCAGTCAAGCGATCAAAAGACATTTTGCATTAGGTAAATCTGCCGCACGAAACTTCTTTAAAGCATTGAGGAGCAAGGATGTTAATTTGAGGACTAAAGTGCACCTGACACAAGCCACGGCATTCTCCATTGTGTCCCATGCATGTGAAAGTTGGACACTGCATAAGAAAAACTGGAGAACAACAGATCATTTTGAATTGCGGTGCTGGAGAAGAATATGGAAAGTACTATGGACTGCTTAAAGGACAAACATCTGTCTTGGATGAAGTAAGGTCAGAGTGCTCCTTAGCGGCAAGGATGGCAAGATTTCTTCTTATGTCCTTTGAACATCCTGTCCGGAGAGACCAGTTCCTGGAGAAGGACATCATGTTTGGTAAAGTGGAAGGCGGCAAAAAAGAGGGAGGTTCTTGATGAGACAGACAACGCAGCTGTATCAATGGGCTCCGGCCCAGGAACCATTGTGAGGCTGCTGCAGACTGTGGCAGTTTCATTCTGTTGTGCACAGGGTCACTGTGCGTCGGAGCTGTCTCAATGGCACTGAACAGCAACAACATGGTTATTATTCCAAAAAGGATCAAAACTCCTTGAGAGTAAGAGATTAGGGGACACAATAAAGATTTGCAGCATGAGAAATCCTATACAGAGAATCCACTAGATAGCAATGGGTTTGGTGGATTGCAGGGCTGCTAGGAATCAGAATGAACTCCGTGGCAGAGGCTGGTTTGGTTTGAGGGATTAAAATCATTCTTCACAGGATGGATCACTGCTTCGTGGGGATTGCCCGGGATGCGATTCAGTGAGTAGGAACTGAAGAACCAGATGGATAGGTCATTTGCGGTCAGGGGATAAGTTAAAAAGTATTTCTACGAAACCATAGACATATTTATCAATTTAAAATGACAAGTATTTTGTAACATATCCCCCATGTTTTGAAGGCAGTATTTACACCTTTTGAAGGCAGTGTTTACATCTCCTGAACTCTTTCCTGAAGCCTTATTCTCTTTTTGGTTTTACACTGTGATGAAAAGGTCATTTTGGCATACTCAGGGGATTCAAGTTTTGTTCCTTTTAAATGTCCTTTAAGTTTAAGGAACAAGAACGGTGTCTGAAGGGGAAAAATCAGGTCTTAGGGATGGAGTAAAGTTCCCTAACAAAGTTCTAATAAGCCATCCCTGGCTGTCCTGGAATATGAGCAAGTGAAAACTTATCTGTAGATATTGACTAGTTGCAGAGACAAGTTTTGAATGTATTTTGTTTTGTTCGGTTAAACTTGTGTATGAACGGGAAACCTAGGAGCAATACTTTTTGATGGACCCTGTATATCCTGATTTGTACTAACGTTATATACAAAGATCCTCTCATCAAAGTATAGCTTGCCTTAGTATATCTCAGTAGAAAATACTTTTTGTTCAGTTTTATTAAATTTCTGACTTCCATGCACTCCCTCCCTGGAGTTGACCCAGAATCAGGACCACACAGGACAAAGTTGGACAGAGTAGAAATGATCTTAGGCTTCCCAGATCTTGATTCAAGCAGAAAGTTTCATCTTTCTCCTTTGGATTGACGAGTGAGTCTGAACAAGGAACACTCAAATACTTTCTTAAGATGCTCCTAAAATTTTGTGTATGTATATACCTTTGTGAGAAAAACACCAGAATCCCCACAATATCCTGGGAGCACATTTAAAGACATATTAAGAAATAAACCATTCTTGTACTGCTGGTAATTTTCTTTTTTTCCTCTGTACTCCTAGGGATGTCACTTGATCTACCCTCCTGTGTTCTTTCTAATTTTTTTTTTATAGTTTAGCTGAGCACAGCATGTGTATTTTAAGCTGAGTAAAGTCAATTTCCGCTGAGACCAGCTTGGATATTTTGATCACAAGCTTCCTTGTGGTTCCTCCTCAAATGCAAACTATAGTATTGTTATCATGTGATTGACATTCTGAAGAAATTAGTCTCTTCCCTTCAGTGACTTGCCTCTGAGCAGGATGCTGTAATGGTTGCATATTCTGGTCACAATTATTAGCTCATTTTGTTCAGTAAAACCGTGCATTGTAATTCATGTCCTCCACGTGACAATTTGTTAAGCTCAGTGTATGCAGAGACAGGCTTAGTCTTCAGCGATTTCCTGAGAAGAGAGCATTCACTCTAGAAAGCTTTTGTCCAATCAACCCAACAGGTCCAAAGCATACATTTTGTTCCATGAGGATGGGATGGATTCGGCAGTTGATTTGATGGATGTGTAGCAGAGGTTTGGGGCAGACTGAAGAGAAAGGCTTGGCAAGGTCTGTGTCCCCTGATGGGAGGAAATGATGCGCTCTTGTCCCTACTGAGAGCCAAGGTCTGAGACTCTGTCTGCCTAGATCAAGTCAATCCTCGCAGTTTTGGATAAGGGCCAAATGGTAGAAGCTCTAACATACAATAATTGAGATAGATTTAGTAAGCTATCACTCAAATGGCCCATGTTTATATTAAAATGCTGTGCACTGTGGTAGCTGATCCTGGCTGCTGGCTACCGTCCCCTTCACTTTCCTGTTTCTCTTCCCTGTGTCCACTGTTCTTTACTTTTAGCATACTCTTCCTTCTCCATCTCAGGAAGTATCTAGTTAACCTGTCTCTGATGGCCCAATTCAAGAGAACTTCCTCCAGTAAGGCTTAATTATGAAGAGCCGTGCTTTCTTTACTGGTGTGGTTAAAATTCTGGCTCAGAAGCATGACATTCAAGCATTGGGTAGGTCTGCGATGTCAATCATCTTTAGAGTGTCTGTCTGATATGGTCCCTAATTTCTCACAATTCACCTGTCTGTGATCATGATAAATGGCATTCTTCTGCCATCTGCTCAGGGGGATGTAGCTCCAAAATAGCTAGCTTATTTTCTTCCTGACATTCGTTTTCTCATGTTTAAACATATGGATTATTATGGGTTCAGAGACTCTTCGCTGGCAAGAAATTAGATTGTGTGGCCCGGAATAATTCAAAAGGTGGGAAACAAACAAATGAAGCCAAATGCAATTATAACCCCAAAATTTAATCTACCGTTTTAGGCAAAGGCCGTCTAAACAACAGAGGGTAAGTCTTAGCATAGCTTGCGTTGGCAAACAGGACAAAGGGTGTGATGGCCATGTTAAGATAAAAAGTTATAGTGCTGGCAATCAAGGTTGCTCTTTTGTTCATAAGTATAGTTTAGTTTTGCATTCTTTCTATACCAGGGTTCATTTGACATTCAGAAATTACCCACTTTTCTTTCGCCTCATTGTCATAGTTTACTATAATCAGCATGTTTTAATTCATCAATTAAAATTACAGTGGCCAATTGAATTTGACCCAAGTTGGTAGTAACGAAGACTATCACCATCTGACAGCTGTTGTGTGGCCTGTAAGAGTTGGGATGATTGTTTCCATCCAGTTTCTAATTGAAATCTGTTTGTGTTATTATGCAAATTTGACTGAATAAACCGTTGTTGCATAAGTAATTTAGTATTAAGCTTTATGAACAATTTTTCTAGTATTATCTGAGCTATTGCTCAGAAGACCTTAAATGAGGTGGTTATTTAAATATATTTTCTCTTTTTTTTCAATAGCCTTAGCTATTTTTTTTTTTTTTTGCATTTATCTTACAAAATAACCTGTTTACCCTCAGTGTTTATTTCCTCTTCAGGCCACGGCATCAGGTGTTTCCAGTTCACATGCTCCCCTCATTCAGGAACGTGTGCCAGGAGCACCTGAATAGGCATTGGGAGTATCAAGGCCCCCAATGTGTAGCATTTTGCGTGTCTGTGGATTTTTCCAGGTAGTCTATCCACAGATTCCAAAAGATTTCCACGAGCAGGTCCTAACTGATGAAGGACGGCTGCTTTCACTTCCAGCTGTCCTTTGTTACCCTACTTGTTGGTGGCTGTGGTCACAGTGGTGTGACAGAGTAGAAGCATTTCACGACTATGACATCGCAGAAGCAGATCTCCAGGCCTGGCTTCTGAGAGACGCTGGGTAGGTTCCAACTGCCAACCTTTCAGTTACTAGTCGATCACTTAACTGTTTCTGCTAACCCATTGCGCTTCCTCTGGGTCATGCATATTATAGCTTAGCTCTCCGTTTATGCTGTCTGCCCCTGTTAAATGGGTCCTTTTGAATTATGCCACCACTTGCCTAACTAACAGTTCATCATGCTGCCGTGGATTCAGTGCTGCTGTGATTCTGGAAGCTAAGTGAAGAAGGAATAGGTTGTCTGTCCACTTCTAAGATGTTAACAGGGAATATTGGAAGTGTCCCAGACTGCCAGAAGTATCAGCAAATTGGTCTCGGAAAAAAAAATACAGTTAGAATACTCCTTAGAAGTGAGGATGAAGAGACTTTATCTCACATATTTTGTCCATACATTCGGGAGAGACCAGTCTCTGGAAAAGGACAATACAATTGGTAAAGTAAAAGATCATCAACAAATAGAAAAACCAATGTTAAGATGGGCTGATAGCATGGCCACATCAAGCAGCTCAAACACAACAACCATGAAGATGGCTTGGGATGTGGCAGTGTTTAAGTGTGTTGTGCATATACCACATCGGCTCTGAGGTGGCACTAACTTGATGACAACTACTGACAGCAACATATGAGTTGTGTATAATGTTATTGTTAATCCAGGAAGATTTTGTAAAGGGGTCATTATTTAATCTGACAAATTAGTTAGTAGTCTGGGACAAATGAGAATGCTTTAGAAAAGATATGAAATTAAGACAGATTTTAGATCATAAAATTGAAGGTCAGAATCCATGGTTAGCAACCTGAAATTGACAGAGAATAGTTTGGGGAAAATATGAATTTATTAATATTTCATAAATGGTAACAAAATAATTAATTTTGGCAACCTCTCAATGTCCCATCATACCAAGTGACTGCAAAAAGAGCCCTGGGGACAGCAACATGAGGAATGCCCAATAAGGAAGCATGGCCCTAGGGGAGAAAGCGCAAAACAGCAGGGTCTAATGACCTTAGAAAGACAGAGGTGACAAGAAGTCTCCGAGTAAATCAAGTCTAAAATGATTATTCGGTTTCCAAAACAGAAGTGACTTCTTAAACTTGACTCAACCACGAAAATATACAAGCAGTCATGGCAGGAAGCTACTGCACGAAGAAACGGATCAGAGTGATACTTAGCATCTGCTTGGAGTATTTCTCTTCTGGTTGCTTTCAAAAAGAAAACGACCTCTGTCTATGTTTGCATGAGGAAGCTTTGTCCTAAGAAGTATGGTAGGATTTATTGCTGAGCTGCTAAAACACAGCAGCATATTGAACCACTAATTAATTGTAAAGAGCTATCTGAAAATTGAATCTATTCTTAAAGGGGATGGAATAGAGAGAGAGGTTTACTTGTCTGAGAACCTAGTTCATACAAATATTTGAAATCCTTCTATTGCTCTTGAATGTGGCTTTTAAAAAAACAATAAATGGTATAGTTATCTGTTTCATTTTGGCAACTCATTCATTTGTTTCCCATTTCACTCCTGTTTTTACCCCCTTACAATGGTTAAAAAAAAAAGTTGGTTCTGAAATAGTCTTTTCCTTGTATCTCTTAAAAACCCTTGTAGTCTAAGCTAAAATTAATATTTTGATAGCTATACTTCATATGCTTTACAGTAATGTGAATAGCCGACAGAACCTTGGCATGGGCAAACTTTTGTTTACTTGGAAATTTTGGACACTACAACTATTTATTTACACTGGTAGGATTTATTGTGACAGCACTTCAATTGTATATGTAATTTGGGTTGTGCTGACATGACTTTAAAAAAAGAAGTTTCCCTGAAACACTCTTAGTTGTTCAAATATTTGAATCGTCATATGTCAGGTTATAGGCACCACTTCTACACTGCTCTGAGGGGTGTCTGGGTACACAAATGGTTACGTGCTAAATGACCAAGCGGAAAGTTGATGGTTTCAAACTATCCAAGGTCTCTTAAAAGAAGACCTGGTGACCTGACCTGGTGACCTGTGTCCAAGAGGCCCCAGCTTGAAGTCTACATGGAGCACATGGTTCTGCTCTGTATTAGGGGTGGCTACATATGTACAATCTCAGGAGTCTCCCATGGTACAAACTGTTCAAACCATGTTTGCTAACTGAAAAGTTAATCCACCCAGAGGTGGCTCAGAATAAAGGTTTGTCAATCTACTTGTAAAAAATCGCCATTGTTAAACCCGGTGCTTCTCCTCTGGTGCCCAGGGGAGCATGGAGTCTGAATCAGGGCACCTGATCTGATGGGGTGGAGCACCTCAAGAGAAAATGTGTCCTGCCCCTTCCCGCTGGCGTGTGACTTACAAGGAACAATATGTGACTTAACAGAGTTTCGTGGTCGCCAAAAGTATGTGAGTCTTGTAATCACTTTAGGGCCCACAAATGGCTTGAGTGAATTTTCCTCTTTATTTTCTTGGAAAATGAAGAGAATGGATAATGGGGAACTTTATAAGGCTGATTCAGTTGTTCTACTTTATGTTCATTATCATATTTTTACTAGGCAACAACTATGTTGGCAGGGTATATTTGCAGACATGCACATATTTTGCTTCATAATAACATGAACCCATACAGAAAGATAATATGTAAGGAAATATACAAGACATCTGATTATATCATTAAATCATTTAAAACAAGAGTTTATCCTAACAAAAGAATAGAACAAAAAGAGAATAAAGCTACATGCTTGATTTTTAAAATCTCCCAGAATCTAAATTTTTATGTGTCCTTTGGTCAATGTGCAGTTATATTAAACCAAAACATTTTGATTATAGATTATGGGGGCAACTATTCTCAGACCACTCTTGAGATAGTAAAGGGAAATATTTATGCACTTTATTCCAAGGGTAAAACCTTTTTACACACACACACACACACACACACACACACACACACACAGTTTGGATAAGGAAGTAAAACTTAGAAGCTATTTAAATGAATTTTATTGTCCTGAAATAAAACCTTTTGATTCTTGGACAGCTCTGACAAGTGAACTCATGGGTTGTTTGGTGTCCAAGAGTCTTTACAGAGCAATGGCTGGTGGTTCTGTGGTTCAAGCACTCAACTACTAACCAAAGGTTGTGGGTTTGAACACACCAGACATTTAGTAGGAGAAAAGATGCCGCAATTTGCTCCCATAAAGATGTTAGTCTAGAAAACCCCATGAGGAAGTTTTGCTTTGTCTCATAGGATCACTATTAGTCAGAATCACCTGAAAGACAACAGATGGGCTTTAATAATCGTCTCAGGTACAGATCACCAGGCCTTTCTCTCGTGAGCACCTGAGTGACTGTAAATTGACAACCTGGTTGCAGCCAAGAGCTTGCTTAGCTTTTGCACAGCCAGAGCTCATGTGACACCACTGCCATCAAGTTCATGCAGACTCACAGAGACCCGCAAAAAATGGTTTCCAAAGCTTTAGATATTTACAAGGACAGATAGCCCCATTTCCCCGGACAGAATAACTGGTGATTTTGAACCTCTGATGTTGTGGTTAGCAGCCCAATGCTGAGATCGCTCCATGAAGGCTATTTGTTGACTGTTGTCTGCACTGCTTCAAGCATCTAATCTTAGCTGATTGATTCCCGGCTACTTGCTGGGGTCACACACCTTGCCAACAAAGAACCGAAAACCCCCGAATCACTGCCATCAGTCAATACTGACTTTATAGTGACCTTTCAGGACAAGGCAGAACTACCCCATGAGCTTCTGAGACTGTAACTCTTTAAGAGAATAACCTTTCTTTGTTTTTTTAATCATTTTATTGGAGGCTCATACAGCTCTTATCACAATCCATCCATCCATCCACTGTGTCAAGCACATTTGTACATTTGTTGCCCTCATCATTCTCAAAACATTTGCTTTCTACTTGAGCCCTTGGTATCAGCTCCTCATTTTTCCCCCTTCCTGCCTGCTCCCATTTATAAATTATTATTATTTTGTCATATCTTACACCATCCAATGTCTCCCTTCACCCACTTCTCTGCTGTCCGTCCCCCAGGGAGGAGATTATATGTAGAGCCTTGTATTCTGTTCCCCCTTTCTCCCTCACCTTCCTTCCATCCTCCCGGTATCACCAGTCTCACCACTGGTCCTGAGGGGTTCATCTGTCCTGGATTCCTGTATTTCCAGTTCCTATCTGTGCCAGTGTGACCTTTCTGATGGCAGCCCAACCCACAGCCTCTATGCCCCCAGGAGTCCTGAGTTATGAAACAACAGTGAGGGAGCGATTCAGTTATGCCCCTCTGAAACACAAAGCCCCTTAGCAGACTCAGCACTGGTGTTGGAATCAAATCTGTCTTTTTCATGAGGAAGAGGGCAATGTCTTCTGAAAGAGCAGTAAAAAAAACCAAAACATGCTTTGGGTAAATAGATAAGTCTGCATAATCTTATGGATTACCTGTCAATCTAGTTTGGTAGCATGACTGTATGACAGTTTGGGAAGAAATCACATTAATAAGAAAAGATATTGGCATAGTAAAAGTATGTGGGCTATAGAGGCCTTTCATAATTTGGAATAATTTATTATACAAGTTACGGTATTCCTTTAAAATAAATACGCAAATCCACTGATCTCTTTCTATGATAATTGTCTAGAACAAAGACCGTGGCCTATTATTGATCTGCAAGGACATTTTTCACATACTATTTGTGGTTCTTCTGTCTACTCTTTATAATCAGCTGAATAAGGTTTTATATTTGAAACAGTTTAGACTTTGTTAAAATACATTATTTTTAAATTATAAAATGATATTTCCTAGACTTTATAGAACATCTGCTCTAGATAGAAATTCATATTGTTTTAATTCTCCTAATCTCACTTGTTAAATAGTGTAAAATCAAACTCATCATTCAATTTTTTAAAAAGAGCTAAGCAAGATTAATTCATTTGCTTACATTACTTTAATGGACATGTCAGTATAGTAATTTACTTTCCATGACCACTTCACTCCTCTCTCTCCTCTGTTCCTGGAGAACAAAGTGCTGTGTACCTCATGCCCCCGTTGCCTCCCTCTAGCCTAATTGGTGGAACTGAGGATGAATAGCGCACTCGGATGTCTGATCCAGGACTGAACCAACCGCATGCTGTGCATCATGAATCTTGAACTAAGAGACATAAACTTAACTACTGTGAGAGAGGTCCGCCTTGGGCTGGGCGTGGTGACTAGGTTACAACTGTTCTGAGGGCTAGGTGTGTAAGAAAAGAAAGAAAAAGGGTGCATGGGACAGCTGGTGCAAAATCACAAAGAAGAGCAAAATATTAGGGAAGAGAAGTCTCTGACGAAAGGAAAGGGGGCCTCCGCGCCTGCGTCAGCCCCTGAGGTCTGACTGTCTTTAAATTTCAAAGCTCTTGTTCCTTGGATGCCCTTGGTTTCCAGCCACAATATCCTCCCTCTTCCTGAGCCAGTGTGAGTGGATTTCCATTCACAATGACATCCGTGGAGACCAGATCATCTTCTGGAAGGGAATGGTCCCCTGGAAGGGCATTTTGTGGGCTAGGGCTGCTGCTTACGTCATTTTCAAGGAAGCATCAGAGATAAGATTTGCGGCCAATGGGAAGGTCCCTGAATGATTAAGTAAACTAATCCTTTGTGGCGGAATTCCTGAAGACTTTAGTGAAGAAGTGACCTGGCCTGTGCTTTATACAGAATATCACTGTAGATTCTATTCCGTACACTGTGAGAAAGTGATTACAATGAGTAGAGATTCGATTAAATGTGTAGAGTTTACACATTTTCAAAATTTAAATTTTTTTTCATGGAGATGAGGGTGTACCTGGTGTTTTGCTTTGATTATTCCATAGGCTTAATTTCTGTGAAGAATGACCCAGAGAAATGGTTATGTTTGGACTGCTAACCGTAAGGTCAGCCGTTTGAAACCAACAGCTGCTCCATGGGAGAAAGACGAGGCTTTCTACTCCATTAAGAGTTAGTCTCAGAAAGCCGCAAGGACCATTCTACCCTGTCCTACAGTGCGGCTGAGTCCGAAGCGACGTAATGGTAGTGAGTTTTCTTTTTTTGAGAGAGAGAGAGAGAGAGAGAGAGGATGGGGAGGGTGGGCAGTGGTGGGGAGGGGGGATCCTCAAAGTAGATGGGGGAAAGTACTCAACTTCAAAACCTATCCCCAAAGAAGTTGTAATTATTTTATCAGTGTTCCTGGGTTACTTGTGAAACAGTAAAAGAGTTGTTAGTGAGTTGAGTTCCTTTCTACCACCTCTTTGTGGCAAAATAAAACAGGGCTTGGTCCTCCATCTCCCTCACAATGGTTACTTTGGAAGTCGTTCATTGCAGCCATTGTGTCGATCCATCTCTCTGCGGGTCTTCTTCCTTCTCACGTGGGTCTACTGTGCCCAGCATGATGTCCTTTTCCAAACACGGGCCTCTCTTGATAACGGGTCTCCCCGGTTTTGTGTCTAAGAAACATTGGGACCGAAATCAGAATGCGCGTCCTTCCAAAAAAGGGAGCATGGTTCACATGGGCTTGCTTTTAGGTTTTGCATGAAATGCATACCTTGAGATTTGGGACCCGTTTTGGAAACTGTTCTAGATGCAGAAACGACAAGGAATCATGCAGGTGGTAGCAGATTAAGAATGAAAAGACAAGCAAGCAGGCTGAGTTCCTGGGAACCAGCCTGAGCTCATAAATTATGAGACAGCAGAGAAACCAGACAGGAGAAAGACCCCTGGGCTCGCCGGGTCCAGGACTCTTGGATTCCCAGTTCTAATGATATCTGGATAAACAGGTAATGAACTTCGTAACTCTGATCATTTCTGTAGTGCTCTTCTTCAGGAACCAGGCTGTGATGGGGCTCGTCCACTGGATTAAATGGTCCTGAGCTCCAGGAGTCAAAATTTCTGATGAATGAAAGAAAACTCAGTAGTGATCATTTTGAGACAGTCAAGATGGATTCCTGTTCATCCTCTTTATCTAAACATGCATTTAAAAAGAAAAACAGAAAGACAAGAAAGAAGAAAAATATCCAATCTTAAACTTGGTGGGCTATACCTACAAATAAAAGTTTCTGCCCCAAAGAAATAATATCTGACCTCAACAGCACTTCCTGGGTCCATCATTTTTTTTAATCAGAAGGGATGAATCATTCAAAGGGATTTCAAAAATCCCATCCGGAAGCTCCAAGGAAATTGAAAATGATTTGGAATAATCAAAAGTTCGTGCTGCATGATACAGCTGGGCAAAACTAATTGAGTACAGAGCAGGAGTCTGAGCAAGGAGCTGAATAGGAAGTTCTGTTTAAAATGACTGTGACATTTGATATAAAAAATTGTGTTGCATGGGTGATAGATGAAAAATTAAACCAACCCGAACTGACCATAATACATGCTGAATGAAGCCGGCATAGATCATTAGATGGTTTCTGAGATCCTTTCACATCCTCTCACACTGAGTCATCAGAATGTATCAAAATATTTCCTGGCAACAGAAAACAGCTGTGTTCTCATAGCAATTCATCATAATATCTTCTCTGACTTCTGATTTATTTTCCTTTCTAATGTCTGCCCTGGTTGAACTTTATTTTGCTTTAGTGACTGCAATGTCAAAAACAGGATGTTAACTTAAATTTTTATAAGAATGACTGAATTGATAGTGAAAATTATGCATTCAAGTCAGGGTCTGTTTTATAAAACTATAGAGAATTCTATGAGCATTTAAGAAGATGCCTTGGAAGGATGTTTCTGAAAAGAGCTTGGAAATTAGGATGATTGTAACGAAGCCACCCTGTCATTTCTCAGCAAAATTATTTTTGCCTCCCTCTTCTCTAGTCTTGCCCGATAATTATGATAACCTTTTTAGTATAATTTAGATTAGGTTGATTAGCCAAACCTGCTCTACGATACAAATTCAGTTAATGAATTTCAGATTTATGGGTTTTTTTCTTATATTTTTTATACCTTAGAGCATATTCTGGACTTATAAATTATCCAGATGCAGAAAAAGTTTTTCCTTTAAATGATGAATATTCAAAATTTAGGTAAAATAAGTTTGGAGGACTAATGTCTAAGATACTTACTATGACAAAGAAAGAGTTAGAAAAGCATGTATTTAAGGCAGTATTCAGTTAGGGAATATTTTTAGAGTAGAGACAGCTCACAAAATATGTTGCAAAAAGAAGCTGTATGTCGAACTTGAAGATGTTTAAATACTTTAGTGGAGTTGCTGCACCCTTTCCCTCCTTTGATATGTGGGAGAGAGACGATGAACTAAACCATGGAGAGATGTCGTCAGTCGGGAGGCACTGCTCGGAGGAAGTAAAAACCAAGCATTTGTAGGGCTGTGGTGGTCTACAGCACATGAAGGAAAAGAAGTGCGTTTGTTTTCATGTTTCTGTGTTTCTTTTCCTCTTGTTTGTCTTCCAGTGGCCGTGTCTCATGACCCTCATTCGATAACTCGCGTGCTCGGGCAAAGACCTGCATAGCGTGCTTAGTTTGCAAGTTAGAAAGAGAAACGTTAATAAAGTGGTAGCATATGAGAGATATAAAGTTATTTGAATTTTAATAGAAAAATAAGGAAAGGGAAAAAAGAAAACCAAGGTGAAAATCAATGTATCCTAAATGCTAGATCTTCCACCAAGATGCTTTACATATGTTTTCTCACTTAATCTTGGAAATAAGCCTTTGAAATTAAAGTCCATTTTACAGAGATGGAGCTGAGGCTTAACGTGCCTGTCCAAAATCATACCAGCTGGAAAATGTGTTGGGCTGCTAGCCTCAGGGTCGGCGGTTCAAATCCACCAGCTACTCCTCAGGAGAAAGATAAGGATTTCTACTCTCATAAAGAGTTAGTCTTAGAAACCCACAAAGACAGTTTTACTCAGTCCTATGAGGTCACTATCAGTCAGAGTTGACTCAGTGGCAGTGAATTTTTGAGAAAATGCACCATTCTAGATAGCTTTGAGCAAATAGCCTTTAAATGCTTGCAGATGGGAAGCTACGCACTCCCTGTCCTCAAAGAGCGTTTGTAAAAGGCGACCGAGACAGGTGGAGCTAGGAACTCTGTTTGGGAGAACATTTAAAATATAAGCCTCGAGAAGGTTGTTTGGTGCTGTGTAATCTTTGGATCACTCTTACTTAGAAAGCACAGGCCTACATCATGAAGTATATTAAATCTGTCATGTTCTAAAGAGCCCTGAAAGTAGTTTGCCTTAGAAACAGAAAATGATCCTCTATCAAAGCACCACTGAGTCAGTGCATCTCGGGACCAGGGAAGGGGGGAAGGTGCGAGATTTCCTTAGTAACAAGTCAGTATTGGTGAGATACAGCTAATGGCTCCTAAATATGTGGGGAAAGCAGCACTGTTTAATAGAGAACTATTTATCTCATCTTGCTTTTCCAACTCTGAATAATATCTAAGAGCTTCATGCCAAATGCAATGAAATTGCCAGGATTTTTCATTATAAAAAACTAAATTGCTGAAGGCAAATATACTGCCAATGAATCTGGCAATGTGTGATAATCACGCATTTGTGTCACTAAAATTGCATTGAAATGTATGCATTTATACAGTTGCTAATCCTGTGAAACATTAGCAGATGGGAATACTGGAACTGTCGATGATTTGAATGGTTGCTTCAACTTGCCTAATATCACTGGTAGTGCCTGGGGTTCAGCCATTTCGGGGAACTGAAGCAAGACTGAAGCACAACAAGCTATTCATTTCATATAATCATTTTCAGTTAAGTTTTGGGCCCAAAACTACATGATTTGTTAAACCAAATCAATCTGGGATTAAAAAGGAATTGCAATCTGGGTGCTGCCTTGAAACCTTGTCCTTATTTGGTTTCCTACAAGCAAACGTGATGTGTGTGATGCATGTAACAGCACCAGCAACAAAGAATCATGCTGGAGGCACGATTTGCCAGTGAGTAATAGGTAATCGGTTTCATCTGTCATTTTTTAACAAATGTTACTCACTTTTATTCACATCCCAAGTGGAATAAATGAATAATGCCTAGGCCTGAGGATATATATCAAAAATTAGTTTTTATGGATAATACTATTGAAAGTGAGTATTTTTACAAAGATGTAGGGTTTGGTGCACACACAAATCAAATTTTGACGTTGTTTCTTTTGTAAAATAATAATAGACATGGTATTTTGACTGTGAAATATTTTAACATATAGGTTTACATAATCAATTATACATCATGGATTAGCTTTATTCATTTATGTCTAACATGAAATGCAGTAAATTCTAAGTAGTGTACACTAAAATAATGTATATTAAAGTTAAAAAATGCATTTTTAAAATTACTGTGCACCGAAGTCATGGAGGGCATCCACATAATAGCATGAATGGCTCTCCTCAATACCCGTGCCTACTATAGAACTTATTTCACTGTACGGTACTCACTGGTGTGGACATTGACCTGTCAAACCATGAACCCCTTGAGAGACAGATCCTTGTTGTGCAATGATGTGTCTGATATGTGTCTTGGTGCCTGGTACCTGTGGCCATCCAGCCAAGTCTGACTCCTGCCAACCCCGCCTGTGACAGACTTGCATTGCCCAAGATGTTTCCTCAGCTAGCAACTTTAGAAAAACAGATTGCCAGGCCTTTCTTCAGCAGTGCTGCTGCTGCTGTTGTTACAGTTCCATTGAGTTTGTTCTGACCCAAAGCAACCCTGTACTACAGAACAGAACACCACCCATGCCCATGCCATCTTCACAATGGTTCTTATGTTGGAGCCCATTTTGCAGCCACTGTGTTAATACATCTTGTTGAAGGCCTTCCTCTTCTGTGTGACCCCTCCACAATGGCCCCCAAGCACAATGTCTTTCTCCAGGGACTGCTCTCCTAACCACATGTCCGAAGTACGTGACACCAGCCCTTCTCATCCTCGCCTCTCCAGAGCACTCTGGTCTTACTTTTTCCAGGACAGATTTGTTTGTCCTATTGGCAGTCCATGGTACTTTCAGGATTCTTTGCCAGCACCACAATTCAAATGCGGCCATTCTTCTTCGGTCTTCCTTATTCATGGTCTTTATTTCGCATTCATCTAAGCAGTTGACAATGCCCTGGCTTGGGGAAGCTGCACCTTGGTCCTCAAAGTAACCTCCTTGCTTTGCAGCACTGTACAGAGGTCTTGTGCAGCGGATTTACTCCGTACAATGTGTTGTTTGATTTCTTGACTGCTGCTTCCATAAGTAACATAAGAAATACTTGAGAATACAAGCAAGAGTAAATTCTTGGCAATTTCAATCCTTCTTCCATTTATCATGAGTATTCATTGGTCCAGTTGTGAGGAATGTGGTCTTCTTTACATTGAGTTGTAATTCATACTGAAGGCTGCAATTCTTGATCTTCAGCGAGCAAGGTTGTGTCACCTGCATATTGCAGGTGGTTAATAAGCCTTCCTTCAAGAAGCTGGGTATGTTCAGGCCACTAAGCTTTCAGTTAACAGTCCAGCAAAAATGGTTTGCAGTGCCCCCTCTCAAGGAACTGAAGATTCATCAAATACTTGTTGAATCTAAACAATTAATTAAATTGCATATAGTTAATGTCAATAGATATTCAGCAATAGTATTTATAAATAAATTGGCCACTGAGAGAGCTAGAACCATTGATATTTCCTTTCCATATAATTTCCCTAGACTTTCCTTCCTCATCAGGAAGTGCTAGCTTGCAGGTTAGTAAATGAAGTAGAAAATTGAAAAATTATGTTTTCTAAATTGAATTTTTAAAAGAAATTTTGATCATAGCTAAGAGTATTTCATGATAATGTTATATTTATATAGTTCCATGGTTCGTTTTCAACTATAGAACATTCTTCAGAATTTCCTATCAAGAGCACTCCTAGCAAAATAGGTTAAGGTATAGGGAATCCAGGGCGGATGATCCCTACAGGACCAGTGGTGTGAGTGGCGATCCTGGGAGGGTAGAGGGAGAGTGGGTTGGAAAGAGGGAACCGATTACAAGGAATTATATGTAACTTCCTCCCTGGGGGACGGACAACCGAAAAGTGGGTGAAGGGAGACGTCGGACAGGGCAAGATATGACAAAATAACAATTTATAAATTATCAAGGGCTCATAAGGGAGCAGGGAGGGGGGGAGGGGAAAAATGAGGACCTAATGTCGGGGGCTTAAGTGGAGAGGAAATGTTTTGAGAATGATGAGGGCAATAAATGTACAAATGAGCTTTACACAATTGATGTATGTATGGATTGTGATAAGAGTTGTATGAGCTCCTAATAAAATGATTTAAAAAGAGAGAGAGAGGTTTAAAGAATCTGCATTTAATACTTTTCTCCTCTCGTGCAAATTCCCATCCCAGTAGTTTATATGTGAAGCCTATATCATGGAAAATATAGGCAGTTTCTCAAATTGTACAAATGTTAAGGGATAAAAATTGATACAGCCATAATAGGTATATTGTAAAGGTGCCCTGGTGGTGAGTGGTTATATGTCGGGCTGCTAACTGTGGAATCAGCAGTTCAAAACCAGCAGCTTCTCCGTGGGAGAAAGATGGGGTGTCTCGCTGCTGTAGTGAGTCATAGTGTCGGCACCCCACAGAGACAGTTCTGTGTTTCCCTATTGGGTCGCTGTGAGTGAAAATTGACTCGACGGCATTGATTTCGTTTGTTTCCTTTTCTTCCTTTTTTGAGGCACTTGGGGTAAATTTATTAGGATTCATTTGCACTTACTGTGAATACGTTTGGCACGTCTCTTTTCTGAGCTCGGATTTTGAAGCTGTAAGAAAGTTGTTAAAGAGAATAAAGAGTGGGCAGGTGAAAGCCTAAGAAAGATGCTCAAAGTAAAATAAGATGAGTGCCAAGTATACCTCTGTCTTATCACATGATTCTTTTCTAAGAACTGAGCCTATTCAGGTGCCTGGCATCAGCCAGGTTTGCTTGCAACAGGTCAGGCCAGCAAATGAGTAGCTAGTGCCAAGATCCAGCACGAGGGATATAGATGATGGCACTGCTTGGCAAGTGGTTAAAAACAACAACAACACAACACCACTTGCACTTGGAGGAAGAAGGGTGAGGCTGTCTGTTCCCATAAAGGTTTTCAGGCTGGGGAGTCCTATATAGGATAGCTCTTACTCAGCGCTGACTCCCTGCAAAGCTTTTATGGAAGTGTAAATGGACTCTGCCACTGAGTCCCTTCTGACAAACTGATTCTGTAGGACAGAGCAGAGCTTTGCCTGTGGGTTTACCAAGCTAACCATTTATGGAAGTAGAAAGCCTCATCTTTCTTCAGTAGACCGGCTGGTGGCTTTGAATTGCTAACCTTGTGGTTGAGCCACTATGCCACCAGGATTCCTTTTACATATACACTCACACATTCACTTTTATATGTATGCATGTATGTATATGCACACACATACATGTGTACACACAAGCCACTATCTTTGGATTCTATTTTTCCCTGAACCTTTTGTAGCCTCTTTGTGTATTTGGACCTTGTTCAGAGAGGAAATTTTAAATGATAGTTCTAATCTAAGTACAGTTTCCCATGAACAATGAATCTTAATTGTGCAGGTCACTTATAAGCAGAATTGTTTTTCTTGTGGCTGTTTCGATGAGTTCAGGTATGTCTTCAGAATGCAACTGTGTGTTACAAATCACCTCCATACCAGCAGTTCTCTTCCCCAGGAACCGCTAGCCCCTCACTCGTCCACCCCAGATGACTGCTAAGACAGCGGCTTCTGTGGAGAGGAGGAGCCTCACAGAGGGTGCCAAGCACCCGTAAAGTCACTTCCAGAGCAGCAGAAAAAACAGGGGACACACACAGTTGAAAGCCATGTCATTCAATGATCATCTATGTTTCCATTCTGCAGTTGTACAGTTCTCGGTTAATTATGCTGATGTAATCTATGATGTTTATTATTCTCATTTGTGGATACGATAACATTTTATTTTAAGTAATCAGACAGTGTGCGTTTCCTTCTCTGACATTAGATAATTGCTGGTAGTAAAGAAAATGTCCAGATATAACAACTGGAAGACTCTTGTATTTAAGGATAATGAAAAAAGGGCATGCCAAGGTTTTAGTTTTATTTTTTTAATTATAATTTCTTTTGTACACATGAAAGACATATTGGCTGATTCAATAAAATTTGGACGACACACAAAAAAACTTAAAGAGGTAAATTGCATCCTTATGTGTTTTTTTTCCCAAAGGAAAAACTGGAATTCCAAAGACTGGAATCCTAAAGCAAATATGACAGTTTCTCATGTAATATCACATTTAGAATGATCTAAACCACTTAGAATTTCTCTCACATTCTACACAGTGCTGATACCATATTTTACTTAGTTATTCTGCTTTCATTGGATATTTGAAACCCAAGGCTTTCCTGGTTTTAGAAAAGACAACCATGGGCCACCACTATTTATCCTAAGGCCACTACCCCAAAGGTAGTCAACACAGGGGCCGTGTTCTTCCTGCAAGTCGGGACACCTGCCATTTTAATGACGGCAGAGACAAATCCGAATGCCAGTCATTTAGCAAGTGTGAAAAATTAAGACCACATGCTAAATAAAAAATCCGGGAGTTTTAAAATTTTGTTTTGTTTTGTTTTACTCATGGATCATACTTTTGTATATGTAACAATATTTACCTTTAACGTTACTTTTCTAACTTTTTATTGTGAATTAGATGAGGGTTTACGTACAGCAGATCATCTTTTTACATTCAACCATTTGTACACATTTCATTTCAATTGCATTGCAATTCCCCTTGTGTCCCTTCCCACTTCTTCCCTGTGGTTTCTGTTTCTAGTCCTCCTCTTTCTTAACCTCCAGGACTTTGTTCTTGGTTAAAAGCTCCCCTTTTGTTCTTAAATGGTTGGTTGTTCTAATTGGGGTAGATTCAGTTCCAAATATGAAGGGTGACTAAGGACTATAGTGTTAAGACAACATGGACAAACACTGGCATGTTCCCAGTCCTGTAATGATGGTGGTCTGTGAATATATTCATAGATACACATGCAGGCTGAACAGGTATGGGAGGGAAAGTTTGAGTATACCTACAAATGTATATGGGTCTGTCACCACCAATGTCTATATGTGTATTTACCGTTGCTACACATATATCCAAATATGCAGTAGGGATTAGAGGAGGAAAGTTCATAAAAACATCTTAGATGTAACCGTACACCATGAAGGAATGAATCACTGGGCCTGGGAGCTCAGAACCACAGTCTCAGGGGACAGAATAGTCAAGTGGCAGATCACGATTTACAAAGATAATATTCTATATCACCCTATTTGGTGAGTAATGACTGTGCTCTTAATAGGCCAAAATATCTGTGGGGAAAAAACCAAAAAACTCAATCCATAGAGAGTACAGCATAATAGAGAAATTGAGAGAGAATGGTAGCAAGTAGAATTTCATTCCCTGTTTCCCCCTAAAGTCCATAGTTCCAAAGAGTCTTAGCAAAATATAGACTAATACTTGGCTTCACAATAGCCTAAGGAATACTGGCCATTGATTGATTGGGTCGGTTGGATGGACAGGTCTAGCGAATTTGTTTGGAGGGAGGGACAGCCAATGGGAGACTTCAATACAATTCTTTTGCTCATTTCACTAAATTGGTGGTCATCAACCCTATTGCTGTTAGGGGTTATTGAATCAGTTCTGACCCATAGAGAGCTGAATCACAATAGAATAAAACACTGCCCAATCGTGCACGGTCCTCACCATTGTTGCTATGCCTGAGCCCATTGCTGCAGCCACTGTGTCCGTCCGTGTCCTTGATGGCCTTCCTCAGTTCCACTACCTTCTACCTTACCAAGCATGATATCCTTCTCTGGGGACTGATCTCTCCTGACAGCATGTCCAACACATGTAAGACAAAGTCTTGCCATCCTTTCCTCTAAGGAGCACTCTAGTGGTGCTTCTTTAAGACAGGTCAGTTTGTCCTTTTAGTACTTTTCACCCATATTTGCACTTCTATTCCCCTGTAAAACTAGTATATAAAGAGGCTGAGGTTCCCACCCTCTACCAGTGGAATCAAAATTTGGGTATAAGTTATATGTATCTGCATATTTCTCAAAGTTACCCAGGGGTAGGGTTGCAAGATTTAGGAAATACAAATATTGGACAAATAATTGAATTCGATTTTCAGATGAACAATGAAAACTCCATAGGCTAGGCCAAATATTATTCATTGTTCATCTGAAGAGCAAATTTAAGTGAGCATCCTGGATTTTAGTTGGTAAGCTAGCCCAAGGGCCCCGATGAAGATCCAGAAAGAACATGTTTGGTTTTAGCATGTTAGATTTGATCGGTGAGAATCTTACCTCATCCACCCACAGGTAGGAGCTGCAGTAACTTGAGCCAGGAGGGCCAGTTTTTCCTGATCATTGTGAAATGGCTTTCCTATGTCTTTGTTGTACATACGATGGACCTGCCTTCAAGAACATTTTGGTGTAAAACCTTAAATACACATGGGAGTGCCAAGGATTTAGCAACTAATTCAGATGGAGTTAAATGTAAAAGTGAACTATAACTATTTGAAATGTAGATAATGTCACTAGTAAAGAGAATAATGTTTGAGCTTAGCAATGGACAAATAAAATTTGCCTGAAGCATTCAGATATTTACCTTAGTGCCTTCGCCTCTTCTTCTGAATTCGGAAATAAGTGTAGATTGTGTTTAATGATGATTTGCCATTTACTTGAATACATGAGTTCTGGTTAGCTGTAAGTTGATAGGGCCCTCACAGCTGGAAAACGAGAGTGTGGACAGAATTCACACCGGGTGCTGATGGGAATGCTGGTCCTCCGCTGTGATGAGTCTGCTCCACCACCTGTTTGCAGAGAGTACCACTGGCTCTTATCCTCAATTGAGGGGGTGGCTTCATTACTGGATCTGAGTCTTTCTCTCACACTTAAGTAAGTCACATTAACTATTCGTGAAAATCTGCAGACTTAAGGGGCAACTTTTGCTGAAACTTTATCCTTGGTCCAAAATAAAATTATGAGCATTTCTATCGCTTTCAAAGACACGCCATTAGTAATCATTACAACAGTGGCTGAACGCGGGCTGGCGACACAGCTGTGACTGAAATGCAAGAGGAAGCTAACATTAAAACTAATCAATGTCTTTGTCTTAACGGAGCAAAAATGAATTCTTAATTTAAGCAATCTTCAAATCCTGCCATCAGGGAAACAGCTAAAATTGAGACTTGCGTGTGCTTTCTTGAAAATCAAAGTTGTAACTACAAGAATCTAGAAACTGGTAAGCTATCAGATCCCCAAACTTGGTCAATTAATTTTTCACTAAACGGAAGCCATTGAATATCCCAAGGAAAAGCAGCTTACATTTGTCAGATCTGGTGGCTGGAACTGTGCATGCCCAGTGCTCTGTACAAATGATTATCACACCCCTCCAATACTCATTGAAATAGTAATTCTAGGTCATTTCGATCTCTAAGAAAGCTTCCATTTCGGTGCAGGGACATGGGGAAGCCCGGCTGTGGACTGAGCGTGTGGCGCTCTGACTCTGTCGGCAGTCCTCATTCCAATGAAGCACAGTGCTGACACAAACCCTGTCCTTTGGGTTCACGCGCTACTTCCTGAAAACCTAAGAGATACACATTATGTCTAGAAAACCATGTGGTGGGCAGTCGAAGACAGACATTTTATGCGTTTCCCAATTTTTTCACAGAAAAATATTTACAGTCATTACCACTTTTTGTTCCTGTTTGCCATGCAAATCAGTAAAATATAGAGCCCCTTTGAAAGTCCTGACCCAGAGAAGATAGGGACCTGCTAAGACAGAAACCATGCTCTAGCAGAGCCTTGCTGTGAGATTGAAAAGGATCGCAGAAGGGCCTGAGTGGATTTTAAGTGTAAAGATAGAACTACTCGATGAGAAGACGCAAGAACTGATAGAGGACGTGAGGAGGGAAAAACCATGGTAATTGCCTTTTATCTCTGTGGACTTTGATAAGTGCTTGTGTGAGTGAGCATCAATGCCCTGGACATCAAAGAAAGAGAATGGAACCGCTCGTGGAACCCATCCCAAGGGAAGACCCAGCAGTGCTGCTGAACACAAGGTGGAAATGATGGGTGTTTGGGGGTAGGGTTAGACAGATTTTGAAACCTTGATTGAACAGTCAAGACTTTGAACTCTGTTCTCATGGTGAGGAAACGCATATACCAGATTGGAAAATAGTGTACCAGTCATAAATGGTGTGAATGTCTACTTCTGAAACCAAAGGGGCTTAACCCTTTCTTTGTAGTCATGCATTCTCCCTGGGCATACTTGAGACTAGGACTAATGTTCTGCAGAAATATTTGGGGGACAGGAGTGCTGTTTCTATGGAACAGGGTGTAAAGAAGAATACCCTAGCCACTTCCCCTTTTAGTCCCAGTTTTTTCTAGAGCAACTCTGCTGCTGTTTCATATTCTAGGGTGCTGTATAAATATGATTTGAAAGGAAATCCAGCTACTAGACAGTGCCGCATGGAAATCACTATTCCAAAGAGAACTATGGGAAAATCACTTAACCTCTGAGGGCTTTGGCCCATGATGTCAAGTAGGAGACACTGCATCCGACCTCACATCCTGCCCAGTGAAACAGTGGGATAAACAGAGCCAACAGATCCATAACAACACTACCAAGCACGAAATGCTGCAGAAATTCCTAGCACAGCAAATCAAAGCATAGCATTTCCTTTTCTGCCCGTTTATGAAGTAATAATACTATTGTATTCTCTTAGCCACAGAAATCCAATGTTTTCATACTAGTAATTTCCTTTTTCATTTATAAACATAGCTTTTTCCTTTCACTTACCACTTTGAAGTCATGACTGTTTATTATTGCTGCTTCTACATTAACACAATTTACAGACAACTTATATTTTTCTTAAAAGATGTAAATTGTACTTATATTTAAAAGAGTGCAAGATTGAAGAGGTGCATGGCCTCTGCTTCTTTTCTGAGCTGGGCAGTAGGCACTCACGTGCCTTTAAGAATGAAGTCACTAGATTTAGGCTCTCCAGGTAAGTTCTGAAGCGCAAAGTGAAGAGGTTTGGCTTTCAGTAGAAGCCCTGTGCTCATCAGCCATGTGTCCTGAGACCATCAAACAAGAGACAGGAAATTCTTGCAGAAATGAAGGGTGGTTAAAGATTAAGGGGGGAACGGACCTAAGTGCAATAATTATTGGATTGGTAGTGGGGTGGCAGGTGGACATTGGGCCTCCTCATGTGCACTCCCCTAATACAAGAGCACCTTGCTCAGCTAAACGGTCATTTTATG
>NW_022103906.1:3674618-3698587 GCF_000313985.2 Echinops telfairi
GGGAGGAGAAAGGGAAGGGGGGGGGAAGGAAAATGAGCGGATTCCGGGAACCCAAGAGGCAAGCGAATTTTGGGAATAATGAGGGCAACAAATGTATAGATGTGTTTTATACAATTGATCTATATATTGTGATGAATTGTATGAGCCCCAATAAATTGATTTAAAAAAACAATAATAATATGGTAGAACCCTAAGACCACTGGAGAACAGAATGAAAGTTACTGTATAATGGATACAAATATCAAGTGCGTGTCTGTTATTAAACAAGTTTGTACCACACTGAAGTTCAACGGCAACAAAAGTCAATGAGGAACTAAAAGAAGTAAAAAGGCAAAGTGTTATATGTCTTTTAGGTCAAATTCACCTTTTTCAACAGTTCCTATGAAATATTTCATTCAAGTAGAGAGAAAATGTTTTGAAAATGTTGGTGGTGACATATGTACAAATGTACAAATTGTATAAGAGCTGGAAGAGCCCCCAATAAAATGACTTATTAAATACAAAAAAATAATAATAATAACGTGAGTAATGGAGGCATGAGTATTTCAAATGTACACATAAATTATAAAATGTGTAATTTTCTTTGGCCACTTCTCCAAATTTATACGATTGCAGGAAACACAGTAAATAGGTGGGAAAAAATACCTGGTGGCCTTGATGCAAAACTTCACTTCCCAATATTAAGAAAAGCACCACCATTTGACAACAGTAATGGTCTGTAAGTTATGTACAGTAAGAGAAAGAAGAAAACAAGGTGGCTGTAACATCATAGCAAATGTCTGTGATCCAATAGAGACTGTGTGTGAAGGTTCAGTACTCCTGGAAGGGTAGTGTTTATATACTTCAAAGATGAGACAATTAGAGCTGATCAGCCTATTAACACTCTCACTCGTTATAGATCTCAAATGACAGACCAGGATTATTCTCTTTCCATTGTGCATTGCTAGCTCAGAGTCACAAACTTGAAAATACCTCCATCATCCTGCGTCACAGGAATTAGACAAGGCAGTTTCAATAAACAATGACGTCACCTGACTGCAATAAAAACAGTTACTGAAGGACAATTCTAGATGAGCTTTAAAAAGTGTTCTTATGAGTTAGTAGGGAATTGACTCTGTGAGATTCATGTAGCAAAACCAAACCTTCTTTCAAATAGCTAGTCTAGTGTCAGCTATGTAGCTCTGTGCAGCCTTGAGGACGGTGCTTTTGGAGAGACTCTGGTTTTGGTCCACTGCACAACACAACAGCAACCCCCACCTCTCTCTGTGGGAGCCCAGCTGCTTGCTTTGGGATCCACAGCTACTCCTTTCTGTCACAGCGGGCCTGCTTCCTCGGCATATTCAATGTCTCTAGCATCCTCAAATGAATGCAGTGATTCACTAATTATCCAAATTTTGCTAAATTAACTCAGTTAATCTCTGATGTTAAATTGCTTATACATCCATCTGCACAGCATATGACAAGCCTTTGCAACAACAGCAAGCCCTTGTGGGATGCTGCCAGAATGGTAGAAGAGTCCTCCAACAGTGCAGGAGGGAGTCTGGTGCTTGGTCACTGTCCGAAAGCAGAATGCAAGTCTCATTCTTCAGACCATTTGTAAGATATGACAAAATAATAATTTATAAATTATCAAGGGTTCATGAGGGAGGGCGGGGTGGGGAGGGAGGGAGAAAAATGAGGAGCTAATACCAAAGGCTCAGATAGAAAGCAAATGTTTTGAGAATGATGGTGACAACAAATGTACAAATGTGCTTGACACAATGGATGGATTGTGATAAGAGTTGTACAAGCCCCCAATAAAATGATGAAATTAAAAAAAAAACACATTTGTGGAATATCGCATCATAGTCATCCAGCAGCAACCCCTTTCTGAGATATATCTTAAAGGCGTGTATGTATAAAATAAAAATGAAAAGACCCACTTAACAAATGGACCCCAAGGAGTCCCTTCTGACCACCCAGACTCCCTGTGGCTCGGAAGAACTATGCTCCACTGGGTTTCTTAATGGCTGCTCCCTGGTGGTTCCGTGGTCATGCGTTGGACTGCAATCCACAAGGGAGACAGACAGGCCTTTCTGCTACCACAAACAGTCTCGGAAACACAGGGCACTTCTGCCCTGTCCCATAGGGTCTTCATGAGTTGTCATTGCCTCGATGCCAGTGAGTTAGGTTTGTTGTTCTTTCTCTTTAAGATTTCCAGGACTTTCTTCCAAAGTGCCTCTGAGTGATTTGAACTCTAGTATATAAGTGTGTCAACTGTTTTTACCACCCAGGGACTCCTCTTTATAAATACAAAAAGTAAAATTCTGGTAGACTTCCATGAGAATTTCACTTTTTCTTGGAAGTAAATCTACCTGGTGGGTGGTCCATATGGCCCTTCTGTCATTCACCAGCCTGAAATTATGAATCTTATCTCTTCTGCCTCGTTAGTTTAACTCTTTTCCTTAGCAGTCCCTGAAAGCTCCATCACAGAACATCAACTTAGGACCCACTCTGCGTTACCCCCTGTCAGGGTCATGGAAGCATCAGACAGGTGATACAGAACGAAGCCTGAGTGTCCAAGAGCCAGGTGGAGTTGTACCTGTGTGTCCTTGGACAGCACACTTCACCTCTGTGAGCTCATTTTCCTCGGAGGAAAGTGTGAATAATAGCAGATAATTGGAAAGTTGTTTATCAGGATTGATTATAATAGAGCATCGTGTTTATTTCCTGCCTCCGGGATGCTCTTCAATGTCTCTTCAAAAGAATCTGAGCTAAAACAATTCATAACACAAGTAAAGGCAGCAACAGCATAGTCCTAGGCTCTCTATGTAATTATGTGTTGTCACAAATTATCTCAGCTTCACAAACCTCTGGACTCGGGAAACCAAATTCTCACTTATCTGAAGTTGATAGGGGAATACAGGCATACTAGAAAAACTTCCCTCAAGTATATTTTTGGGGGTCAAAACCATACTCTTTAGGCCACACCAAAACGTGTTTGATACTCCTCATATAGACTCTATTGTCACTGCTGTATCTGTGAGCTCTGGTGGTATAGTGGGCTACCCATTGGATGGCTAACCACAAGGTCAACAGTTTGAAACCAACAGCCACGGCAAGGGAGAGAGGTGAGGCTTTCTGTTACAGTGAGATTTACAGTCTTGTGCATATTTGAATTTGAATTCAAATTCCACACTTTCCTATCAGGTTGATATGTGTCAGAACTGCCTTGATGGTAGGGAGCTATCTATGAGAGGCCCTTTGCCTGAATAGAATAGGGTGCTGGCTCCTTGAAGAAGCATTACCACACAACTGCAAAAAGACCTAATTACAAGTCACCTGGGAGGGAGTTTACAGCATCATTGGGTCATACATTAGGAAGCACAGCCAATATTAATCTCCAGTATATAAGAAAAATAATTCATAAAGTGAATTCAGCCAGAAAATATTAAAAGTGAGCAGTTTGAAGTAAGGAAAAGCCCATCAAAAGTCATAGCAGTAAAAGACTGTGTTTCTCTAGTGAAGACTAAAACTCATTAGATGCATTCAAATGTGTAAGTGGATGATTTCCAAAATTTCTCAGTCTAAGGCACATGTCTACTTTTTACTAAGAAAATGTGATGGAAACTGAACATGATGTCCAGTATTACGCTATTAATTTTACAGCACTGATTAATCTCACACATATAATTTGTACAGTTGCTGGCCTCTCCTGGCTGTGATATATTTCGTTTGGAGAGGGGAAAATAAAGAGGATAAGTATAGGAGGCTTCCATTCATCCAATTTCTAACAGCACATCTAATATAGCTATTGTTCCACTACACCAGCCAAATTCTGCTTTTTAGATTAGGCTACTTGTCTTTCATAATATTAGTGGAACAAAATAATTTCTTTCTTTAATATGAGTTGGGCAGAAGAGATAAATCTACTGCAAGAATGAGTTCATGTATCTCAATAACCTTAGCTAGGGACCGATTTTAGTCACATTAATACAGACGCTTATGAATAGAGTTTGTAAGCATCTAATCCTTTTTCTTTAATCCATATTCTTATTGTAGAGAGCTAAAGGATATAAACTAGTATATTATGATTATTTCTGAATCCTCTTCTTTTTCAATCTCATGTAATCAATTGCATTTCAATAAGCATTTACTCTGTATGGGGTAAAAAAGTGATACAGATATTTGGGAACTTGCAATAGAGACACCAAATATTTTGTGTTTATTGAGATAGATGTAACTTGTGCAAAGAAGACAAACTTATGCTTCTACCATTTATTCATTCAGATCATTCCAAAATATTTAATATGTACTTGAATCCACTGCCTTGGATATTGGGTGAATGAGAAATAAAAAGACGCAGTTCATATCCATATTCTTGAACAGCCTGGCTAAGTATTTTGGATTACAAGTAGGAGTGGCATGTTGGACTTGCTACAGAAACAAAATCATGACAGTGTGTGTGTGTGTGTGTGTGTGTGTGTGTGTGTGTGTGTAAAGAGAGAGTTAAGAATGCTGGAAGGACCATAGACTGCTAAAAGGACAGATGATCTGTCTTGGAAGAAGTATGGTCAGAGTGCTCCTTAGGGGCAAGGAGGGTGACCAGTCCCTAGAGAAGAACATTGTGCTTGGTAAAGTAGATGGCCCGTGAAAAAGAGGAAGACCTTCAGGAGGACAGATTGGCACAGTGGCTGCAATAATGGGGGCCTGATAAGAACAACTGTGCAGATGGTGCGGGACTGGGCAGGTTTTCATTCTGCTGTGCATAAGGCTGCTAAGAGTGGGAACCAACATATATAACCCCACAAACGCGAATGTGTGTGTAAATGTGTACATATAAGACAGAGAGAGAGAGAGAAATTTATATTAAAAAAATGGCTCAGCCAATTGTAGAAGTAGGCAGGTCCTGTCCTCATCTGCACAGGCTGGTGGCGGCCTCAGGCCTAGAGAACAAGAGTTTAGTGAGCCCGACGCAGGATCCAGATGCAGCAAAAGCAGGCACGATTTTCCGTGATATCTACTTCAAGAGGACACCAGCCTATGCAAGCATGAGGTGTCGAAGGGATCAGGTATAAGGCATCATCAGAACAAAATATCTTACCATAGTGAATGATGGGGGGAGTACGGAGTGGAAACCCAAAGCCCATTAGTAGGCCACTGGAGATCCCATTGCAGAGGTGTTTCGGGGAGGAGACGAGTGAGTCAGGGTGAGATGTAGCAACAATGAAAAATACAACTTTCCTCTAGTTCCTAAAGGTTTCCTCCCCGCTCCCACTACCATGACTAGAATTCTACCTTGCAAGTCTGGCTAGACCAGAGGATGTACACTGCTACAAATAGGAACTGGAAACACAGGGAGTCCAGGGCAGATGATCCCTACAGGACCAGTGGAGTGAGTGGCGATACTGGGAGGGTAGAGGGAGAGTGGGTTGGAAAGAGGGAACTGAATACAAGGAACTGTATGTGACCTCCTCCCTGGGGGATGGACAACAGAAAAGTGGGTGAAGGGAGACATCGGACAGGGCAAGACATGACAAAGTAACCATTTATAAATTATCAAGGGCTCATGAGGGAGGGAGGAGTGGGGAGGGAGGGGAAAAATGAGGACCTAATGCCGGGGGCTTAAGTGGAGAGGAAATGTTTTGAGAATGATGAGAGCAATGAATGTATGAATGCGCTTTACACAATTGATGTATGTATAGAATGTGATGGGAGTTGTATGAGCCCCTAATAAAATGATTTAAAAAAATAAAATTATGGCATCAGGGGTTCAAGCTTTTCTCTTCCTGCTCTGCAGTGCTTAGCATGTTGGCTTGTGTCCATATACATGTCAGTCCAAGGTTGCACAGTGGCCGTCCCTGCTGCTGCAAGCACTGGTTCAATGCACACCAGTAAACAGGGGGACACGAACACGCTTCCACTTTGCTGCTTCTTTGTCTTGTTTGGAGGACAGGAAGCCCTCCCTAGCCAACTCTCCCTTCTTGTTTGCCAACATCGGATCAGGGGTCCACTCCAAATAAATTATTAACTAAGAGAACATAAGAAAACTCAACTTTAAAAATATCATGTCAGTTTGGTGTTTAAGATGGAGAGCAAGACTCATTCCCTTTCCAAAGAAGTGAACAAATAAGGGAGATTGGAAGCAATAATTCTGGCACTTAGCTGCTTGTCACAGGAAATCCTGTGCAGCACCAAGTGGAGCAGATGTGCCTTTCTCAGATCCATACACATCCCTGGCCTGAGGTTTGCTGGGAACTCCACAGTGACTCAGCAGGGAGAGGCAAGTAAGCCCAAGGAACAAATGAACTACCGCTAAGGTCACATGAACCACATCAGGCATCAAAGAACAAAAAATCAAATCATTGTGAATGGGGGGAGTACAGATTGGGGACCCAAGACCCATCTGTAGGCAACTGGGCCAGTCAGGGTACAATGTAGCAACGATGAAACATAAAACTTTCCTCTAGTTCCTAAATGCTTCCTCCCCTCCGCCCACTATCATGATCCCAATTCTACCTTGCAAGTCTGGCTAGACCAGAGGATGTACACTGCTACAGATAGGAACTGGAAACACAGGGAATCCAGGGAGCAGGGAGGGAGTGGTAAAAAAAATGAGGACCTGTTGCCAGGGGCTTAAGTGGAGAGCAAATGTTTTTAGAATGATGAGGGCAATGAATGTACAAATGTGCTGTACACAATTGATCAGTGTATGGATTGTGATAAGAGTTGTATGAGCCCCTAATATACTGATTAAAAAAAGAAAGAAAAAAAAAAAGGAAACAGGCAAGAGCCCTGAGGAAACCGCTTTTCAAGCATTAGGGCCATGGCCTGATGACAGGGGTTATACTCCACCCTAACCGTACACCTGCTTGGCTGCTCACAGAAGAGGCCCTCATGGAGTTTACATCATTATGGTACTTAGGTCAATCATGAGAGATTACTGGGCATCAACTGCCAAACCACTGAAAACCCTGGCCCGGCCAACGTGACACAAAACCCAACCATCACAGTAGGTATATGATGGAAATACAAAATGTAGGCCAAAAATAAACATATCTAGTTGGATACAGGAGAATTCTACCTATTAATTGCACTGGTAAATAATCTGAATGAAGCTCAATCAATGAGGAGATCATTCAAACAATGATAGCTTTCAGTATCTTTAATCTGAAACGATATTGTGCTTAACATTGAAAGGTTGTCTGAGTTAGGTCCTACAATATCTTGATCTGCTAAACTAGCAAGCCCAGGTAAATTACAGCTGATCATTTCTACCTATAAAATTTAAACATGTCTACCTAGCATCCTTGGGGTGTTGCTCTAAAAGTTAAATGTGTCCCTCTTATAAAGCTGTGGGTTTATTACCCTAAGCTTATGCTCTATGTGGAATGTACGACTTTTTCAAATTCTCTGGGTGTGACCGCCTTCTTTCTTGGTGTTCTTGGCAGTTTTGTTAGTGAGCATTCACACTCCTCATTCTAAGTCATTGTTCACATCCTTTCTGTTAAAAGCTTTACTCTGTGTATATGTGTGTTTAAACTAAGGAGAACAAATGAGATCTGAGATTAAGGATGCGAGGGGTTTTTGTTTTGTTTTGTTTTGTTGGTTTATCCCTTAATTCCATTCTAATACAACTAATGTAGACTCTGATTTAGAGTTAATAAAATTGACCGTAAGATGTCTCTATGGAAACCAACCAATAAAAGACAATATTTAATTAGAAATATCTATTATATTTCAAAACAAATGAAAAAATATCCATCTTTAGTTTTATATTATTCTTAATGTGGTTGTTTGGCCAGCTTTGAATGATGAGTTTATTAGCAGAAAAACACATCCTGAAAGTTCTGTTATTGACTATGCAAAAATGGTGAGCAATTAGATTATAGTACAGAAGTTAAATCAACTTCCATGTAAAAGAATTCATATATATGTATATAATTTATCTAAGTATACATTATATAGTGACTAGAAGATATTATTAAGTGAAATTCTATTATAAATGTACACAAGACAAGAAAATCACTACCTTAGCATCTACCACAGCCAACTGTACCATCATCAAATTTAATGAAACTTGTAAATCTCTGTTTTATGAAACAGGACACAATTTTTTGTGAAAATGAATCTTTTACAAACTAATATATGGTTAATTATATTTAATACATGAAGTGTCTAAATGTAGAATGTTACCTCAAAGCCTATTCTTAAATATTGGAAGCTTGCAAAAATGTATAAGGAAATACATGATCTGAGTCAGAATATATAATAAAATCTACAGAATACGTGTGCCAAACTAGCATGTATATTAAACATATTGCCCCAAACTCCATATCTACATATTCAGACTACATCTCCACAGCCTCTCACTATATGATAGTGTCGAGCGGAGACTTCTGCTAATTATGCAGTATTTATAAAATGCTCCACGTCAGATCCAGAGAGTAAAGTTCTAAGTTTGGTGGACAGATTGCAGAACTGAGAGTCTGTAGACAATTCCCCAGAGGCTAGCTGGATAAATTATACAAATCTGGCCAGTTTCTCCCCATTTATTAAAGAGAGAAGCAATGCTAAGTGACCTAAGGACTCTGACAGTCACAACAAGCCTGTGTCATTCTAAAACAGATGTGTCTGCTTTTATGTTATAAGCAAATCGAACAACTGAAAATCTCTGATAGAAACCCACAGTGGTCTCTAGGAGAAGAATATAGAATTGAATTTTGGATAAATGTGACCTAATATGAACTAAGAATAAGGATTAAGACAGTAACTACAGGCTTTGGATAGCAAATTGTTGTAAAATTTCTAAACAATAAAGTCTTTTTAATGGCTGTTGGAGTGGTCATATAGAATTCAACTAGCTGGAAATATCCAGGGAGAAATAACAGTGATGCTAAATTTACAGAATTTTATTCTAATGCAGACAAAGTCTCATTTAAGCCAAACATGAAACTATGAGAACTTGGGACACACTGTCTACACCCTTACCTCAGTCCCAAAGGGGTGGATGCTTGGACCTGCAATAACAATGCTATTTTCCTCCAAGGCTGGTGGTCATTCCAGAGGTTCATCTGCACAAAATACCAGGCTCTGAGTACTTACATTTGAGGAAAATGAAAGTGGTTCTCCTGTTTGAAAGTGCACGATGAACAGTGTTGAAGATGTGCTGTGGCTAACTGCAACTTACAGCAGAAAGATACTAAAGAGTCCCTTTGTCTCTCTCTTTACAGAGGAAGAGGGCGGAGATCTGGCCCAGCCAGGCATCAGTTTTCCGGGGCCAGCAGACGAGGAACTAGGTAGAGTACAGAGAACAGCACCGGTCGGGGGGACAATGGCCAGAACCAGTCACACTCCTGGTTGGAGTGACAGTGTGGACATCCAGTAATTGGTGAACCTTCCCACAAAATGTTTTATACTGATGTTTGACTTTACAGAGTGACCTAAAAAGGAACTAAGTAAAATATGATCAATGGTTTTGTTCTTGTATTCATAGACTCTTTTGTCTGTGTCATGGGAACCACAGGTAAGAAAATGATTCCTGCAGGTGATCACCGTGCTAACACACATGGCCCGGGTCTACACATGTGGAATGACCCCTCTGTTTTTTCTCCTTCTTCTTCATGCATAGACCATCCTAAGGATACCGAAGTCTCCTTCATTTGTTCTTGTCCCATATGATTCTGTGACTTTATATAAAACAGCTGATGCTGAGCACAAATGGTGTGCTTTCTTCCAAGGGAGCTTCGAATTTCTGTCAACTTGTATTTCCCCAGTGCTAGTTAAAATCATGGGGAATTTTATTTTGATGCTGCCCCAGACAAAATAAAGCCAGGGTCATATGCGGCCATTAGTCATTCATAAGCAGTTATACTCACTGAAAAGGGGGCTAGGGTTCTTGTTAGAAATGTGAACTGTTGAACAAACTCAAAGTCAAACAATTGAATAAAATCAAGGTCAAACTGTCAGCGAGAGACAGAAAGCCTCTCCGTGGCTGAGGGTTCTTTCTCTGTAAAGCAAACGTGGTGACTCGCTAGCCCACAGGATGCGGAGCCTCCTGCTCCAGTCGCTGATGTCATATGCTGATACACTTGAAGTTTCCATTTGACTTAAATTTCAATGTTGTTCAAGTTATTTAGGACCTTTTGCCAAGGAGCCGTTTTCCTGCTTGATTAAGTTAAAGAAAATGCCGACAGGTAAAGGAAACTACTTTACAGACAGCTGTGTCTTCTTGGTGGAAAAGTCTGACAAATAAACAGTTTGACTCTCCATTGAAAAGTATGAAACCAGTTACAGTGGTAAAAAATGACACTGTATCATCCAGTGCTGCTGGGTCTGAATTTATTTTTATTTCTTGCTTGTTATTCTCATGAAGCCTTTTATCACCTGGAAGTGTAAAATTAGTACTTTTTAATTTCTCATTATGAGGGAATAGTGACCTTTGTATTTGAATATTATGCATAACATTATTTTGCCCTCTGATTAAACTCTATCATTACAAATATTCACTCCTAAACTCATCTAAAGAGGTTTCTAAATGTATATGTCAATGTTAACTTTGTTTCATTGAGACGTCAGCCATGGCTCTCCTGCATTTTGTGCTGTTTCTGGAAAAATGTCAGGACCTGAATTGTAATTATAATGTCAGACCAATGTTTTTTTAAGAATTGGGTGAAAATGACAAAATAAGTAAGAAATATGTGTCTTCAACCAGTGATTTGTGTCAGGAGCGTGAGGTTTACCACAGTTATACTTGAAGGGAGCTCGTAGAGAGTGAGCATTCTCAGAGCCCGCCCCTGAGGCACTGGTACTTTTCAGTGAATGCCCAGCGTGCTACTTGCCATCCCCCATGGTGGCAAGGCCTCACTGCCTCATTTTGCTGCAGGGCTCTGCTTTTGGCCATGGTGTTGTGGAGGATCAGTGAGGCTGGCTGGCATCAATGATCAATCATTCGACTGAGTTAGACCTTTCTACTGAGAAGGTATCAATATGCCATATTCAATCCCTATTCTAGAAGGACCGGTGATAATCACTTCATATCTCAGAATTTCCCTTTTCCTAAGCCTTATCAAAAATACTTGCCTAAATGAAGCTAGCAATTTTCTGGACTATTTGAGCTTAATGACTAATCTTGTAAAAATGGATGTCCTTCCAGAGCGAGTAAACAGAAAGTTATTGAAAACGTGCCAGCATTCAGCAGAGTAGCATTTTTAATGACTATATAATATATGAGGCTAAATTAAAAAGTATTGCTTTGAAGTCATTCTAAAACACCAAACTAACAGGCATCGAGTCAATGCCAACACATGGCAACCCAGCAGGACAGAGTAGAACTGCTGAGACTGTCATTCTTGACAGGAGCTAAAGCCCCATCTTTCTACCGTGGCATGGCTGGTGGTTTCGAATTGCTGACCTTGTGGATCACAGCCCAGTGCATGGGATCAGCACTAAACCACCAGGGCTCCATTACATTGTTGCCTCCGAGTCATAGTCAAGGTGTAGTGTAGTCATAGAACTCTTTATCAACAAAACATTAAAATACAAAGCTATTGTTTCTTGACATATATCACTGTGGGTCTATACACTTGTCCTGAGGATAGTGTTTCCACCTCGAACCCTTCCCTAAAAAGGCTTTGCTCTTCAGTTCACATTATATCACAATGCCAGTTTTGACATCCTTAAGAAACTCAGATCATGTTCCTTGTCAATGTTGAGTTTGGGGAAGCAAAACAAGGTGGGTGATATCAAGACTGTGGAGTTGGATGAGGTCAGGCTTCTTAAGGAAAGTCTCCTTTCACAGTCCTAGCTACCCTTAAAGAATCAACAGATGCATTGTCATGGTGGAAATGGCATTCCTTAGCATGACTTTCCTGGCCTTTTTTCTCACCAATCCAATTTTCTTAAAATATCTTAATATTAAGCCCCTCTCATTATGTCCTTCAAGTAAATGTGTCAAGATTGGCCCTTTGAGATCGCAAGGAAAGTTATCACAACCTCTGAGATGACCTGAAATTCACGGGCCCTGGGAACCCAGGGGAAGCCATTCTTTGGACTGAGCCTTTTGATGCAAGCTCTCGAATGAGACTAAGACCTGTGTCTTCCTGGGAGAACGTCTCTGAGGCCGTCCACTGCGCACAGCCATGTTGAAGCACATTTCATTTGGAATAAGCCCATGCACGCACGTATGAGCCCTGCACGACAGTCCCAGGAGCGGTTCTTTTTGACTTATCCCCTTTGTTAGTCTCATTCTGATAAGTTGTAAGAGAATAAAATTCACCCCAAAAAGTTTTTATTTATTCTAACTTATCTTTATATGATATCTCTTTCATTGTCCTTTTTACAAGTATAAACAGAGAATCGTAGTGCTTAAGAGCTAAAAATCATCTTTCCATTGGGTCATTTCCAGCTCCTAGCAACCATATAGGAGAGCTGAGACCTGAGTTTGGAGATGGAGACCCTTTCAAAGAGCAGACAGGGCCATCTTTCTCTCCTTGGAATGGCTGCTGGGCTGGAGGTGAGCTGCCCAATGCCTAACCCACTCTTTACCCTGTGTTACCAGCTCCTAATAGTCACCTAAGAGACAAAAACCAAACCTACCACTGTTGAGTTGGCTCTGACTCATAGCAACCCCATATAATGGTCAAGAGAAGGAACACAACTTTGGGCTATAACATCAACATTATCACTATAATATCAATATAATGAACTAAAATGCATATAATTTAGTATTATTTGTGTATGTGTGCAAAAAGCAAAGAACAAATACACTTAATAACTATTCATGCAAATAGGTGAAGTCTTTCAAATTGATTGAGATAGTATATTTTCTGAATGAATGCTTAAACTAGAACATAGTATTTAATTCGGTGCTTTTATGTTATTCAATTTAAAACAAAATTAATTAAATATGAATGATGACAGTCTATATACAACTATTTTTTATGTTAATAATGAGTTTATATTTAAAAGGCCACAAAACCTAGGCATCAATCTTGACATTTCCATTAAAACTTTTATGACCTTTCACAGGTCTATAAGGTTTTGTTTATTCATCTGTGCAAATATAGACAATAAGTGTATCAACCTCCAGGAATGTCATGATAATTATATAAAGTAATAATAATAGCATAACAAGTCATGAGAACAACAAACTTTGTTGTTTATAGATAAAACAGAAAGTTTGGTGGTGCTGTGGGTTAGGTACTGGGTTGCTACCTACAAGGTTGACCGTTTAAACTCACTGGCTATTCCATGGGAAAGATATGAGGCTGTCTGCTCCCACGAAAATTTACCATTTCAGAAATCTTCTACAAGGTTGTTATGAGTTGGAACCAACTCAATGGAAATGGTTGGTGGGTAGATTTACAACCACAAAGTTTGTATGTTTCTTCAATTTTAACCAACTATTTAAATATTATTTCATTAATGAAGACATGCCAAGTTTATGGTAAACAGTGCCTGGATAAAACAAAGCCTGCGATTTCAGTGAGTGTCGTAGGAATTCCAGAAAAGATGTCACGAATTAGTCAAATTTTAGCTGGGCCCTGAATAACAAGTCAAATATTCAGGGATGGAGAAATGAAAAGGAACCCGGATGGCTTAACTGTGTTCGCCCATCTACTAACCTAAAGAATGGCAGTTCAAAGACTCCCAACGGCTCCATGGAAGAAAGCCCTAGCGTTCAACTTCTGTAGACAGTGCAGTCAACAAAACAGTATGCAGAATGCTGCTCTGTATCACAGTCGCCCTGAGTTTCGAGTGCAACTATACCAAGGCTAATTAACAACACCAACCACAAGATGTGAAGAAAGGATCTAATGTGTTCAGAAGAATGACCAGCACAAGATCCTGAGGCACGTGGAGAGCCTACTGAGGAAGACGCAGAATGCCGCACACGAATGAAATAAGATCATAGGAGTAAGTCGCACAGCCTGTCTGTGAGGTGGCAAGAGTCTGATCTGGACTGTGAAAGGAAAGGGAAGGAACCGCTGCATTTACAGCTTTGGAAAGAAAAGAGCGAGAGGGAACCGTTTGGTTATATAGAGCTCTCAGACACTGACTAGCCTTTCCATTTGGACTGCTTGGTAATTGGGATAAGCAGAGGAGGACTAGGGTAGAGAGAAGAGAATTCCAAATTAACTATCATATGATTCCGAAGATAGGGAATTCTCCAACTGCACATATCCAATAAATTATGTTTGTAGGGATGGATTTCAAAAGAGAATTCAGTCAAGAAAATGATCATTATGTTCCAAAGCTATTTGTTAGCTCATTCAGTGGTGGGCTGGGTCTCAGCCCTGGGTTGATGTTAGCTAGTGTCACTTGGGAGGGTCTAAGAAGTCAGTAAGAGGTCTGGTCTCCAGGCCTAAACGTTCTGAGTTTGTCCAACTGAAGTGGAGCTTGGGCCTTTTAAAAGTTCCTTGTGTGAGTCTAATGTGTAGCTACTGCTGAGAACACTGATATGGAGAATGTAAAAGTATAATTAATAAAAAGGCAAGAAAATAAATTTTAAAATAAAGAAATACCTAAAGCAAAAGAAAAGGAAGAAAGGAAAAAATAGAGAAAAAGTTGAATGTTATGAGTTTCAAAAATGTTTATGGAAGAAATGGCATTAAATGATAATGGAACTTTTGCATAAATTTTTTGAAGCCCCTACTAAGGACCCCTGGTGGTGCATTGATGAAATGTTGGTCTGATAGCCACAAAGTCAGCAGTTCAAAACCACCAGCTGCTCAGCATGAAAAAGAAGGGAAATTCTACACCTGTAAATGGATAGTCTTTAAACTCAAAGTGTGGATGTGAGTAGGCATTGACTCTATGGGAGTGAGTTTGCCTTGGGAATATATTTAATCTTAAGCAAATACTGAATCTGTAAAAATTGTGATTTTTTTCTGGGTTTGTGTTTAGCCTTTTGTTTGTTTTTAACCATTTTATCAGGGGCTCATACAACTCTTATCACAATCCATACATACATCAATTGTGTAAAGCACATTTGTACATTCATTGCCCTCATCATTTTCAAAACATTTGCACTCCACCTAAGCCCCTGGCATCAGCTCCTCATTTTTTCCCCTCGCTCCCTGCTCCCCTTCCCTCATGAACCCTTGGTAATTTATAAATTGTTATTTTGTCATATCTTGCTCTGTCCGACGTCTCCCTTCACCCACTTTTTTGTTGTCCATCCCCCAGGGAGGAGGTCACATGTAGATCTTTGTAATTGGTTCCCCCTTTCCAACCCATCCTCCCTCTACCCTCCCAGTATCACCACTCACACCACTGTCTTGAAGGGATCATCCACTCTGGATTGCGTGCATTTCCAGTTCCTATCTGTACCAGTGTACATCTTCTGGTCTAGCCAGATTTGGAAGCTGGAATTGGGATCATGATTATGGGGGAGGAGGAAGCATCTAGGAACTAGAGGAAAGGTACATCGCACCCTGACTGGCTCATCTCCTCCCTGAAACCCTTCTGTAAGGGGATGTCCAGTGGCCTACAAATGGGCTTTGTGTCTCCACTCCGCACTCCCCCCCTCATTCACAATGATATGAATTTTTGTTCTCATGATACCTGATCCCTTCAACACCTCATGATCACACAGGCTGGTGTGCTTCTTCCATATGGGCTTTGTTGCTTCTGAGCTAGATGTCAGAAATTGTATTTTTTTCAATATATCATTTCCCAGTTTCTGCATATCTATATTGGAGATGTTGAACTAGATAATTTTTTAAGAATTCCCTAATCTCAAATAATTCTACTGGGTCAAATTAATGTTAAAAATGCTTTATGGTGATCTTACTGCTATTATAGTGAAATGAATAATTATCATTCCAAAATTTTCTGGAACATTTTATAGCTTAGTATAGGTTAAAGTCATAAAGCAATGTTTCTGGCCCTAAGGAAATATAAGTCTTGCTTTTTTTTCAAACTCTGTCCACTCTCTAAAGCACCAGGAAAAGATGAGTGACATTTCTTGAGAGAAAAAAATCTATGATTTCTTTAGTGAGCAATAAATCAGTAAAGTCATCTTTCTAAAAATGAGGGTATCATATTTCATACCCATACAATTATCCATTACGCTTTAAGGGCATGTGAATTCTCTGAAGTACGTATAATATAATGTATAAAAAGTAATTTTAAGATGAATAAAATGGCTAGGGAGTATAGGAAGATTATAAAAGCTTTCTATAAAATTAATCGAAAGGCAGTGATAAAGTGGATTAATGTAACATATTCAAAATGACTATAAAAGAAGAGAAAATACCACTTTTTTGAGAAGAACTGTATTTTAGGAAAGACCTCCAGACACACTAACTAAAATTGCTTTGTTAGAAATTGTTTTGTAATATTGGCTCATTACAGAAGATGCTATTTCTAACATTGGCACTTCCTAATTCTTATGTATTTTATATTTAAAAGAGCAGTAAAGTGATGGTGATTTATTAAACTACATTAAATCTGTCATATTTGCTCAAAATGTTACTGTAAGTGCATCATAAATTATTTCATTTAAAAAACATATTAAATAATCAAATATAAAGCATATAGTATAAATGAGGCACTACACTGAAAGATACTAAAGATTTATACTAGTATAACTCGATGGTGCCTGACCTCCATGACCTGACCAGGAACAAAATAGAAGGTTCCAGATAAAAAAACATAGAACTTAATGGACCAGCAGAGACTGGAGGAACCCCTGAGATTATAGCTCTAAGATTCCCATTGAACTTGAAGCTGATGTTATTACTAGAGGAATAAAAACTTTTGCAGCAGGTTTTCCAAATGTGGTAAGTCCTTTGATTTCTTGACTGATACTCCTTTTTTTAAAAATCATTTTATTAGGGGCTCATACAACTCTTATCACAATCCATACATACATCAATTTTGTAAAGTACATTTGTACATTCATTGCCCTCATCATTCTCAAAACATTTGCTCTCCACTTAAGCCCCTGGCATCAGCTCCTCATTTTTCCCCTCCTTCAGCATTTGCCCCTCCCTAAAGAACCCTTGCTAATTTATAAATTATTATTTTGTCATATCTTGCCCTGTCCGACGTCTCCCTTCACCCACTTTTCTGTTGTCTGTCCCCCAGGGAAGAGGTCACATGTAGATCCTTGTTATCGGTTCCCCCTTTCCAACCGACCCTCCCTCCACCCTCCCAGTATCACCACTCACACCACTGGTCCTGAAGGGATCATCCACCCTGGATTCCGTGCATTTCCAGTTCCTATCTGTACCAGTGTACATCCTCTGGTCTAGCCAGATTTGGAAGCTAGAATTGGGATAATGATTATGGGGAAGGAGGAAGCATCTAGGAACTAGAGGAAAGGTACATCGTACCCTGACTGGCTCATCTCCTCCTCGAGAGCCTTCTGTAAGGGGATGTCAAGTGGCCTACAAATGCGCTTTGGGTCTCCACTCCGCACTCCCCGCCTCGTTCACTATGATATGATTTTTTGTTCTGATGATGCCTGATACCTGATCCCTTCGACATCCCATGATCACACAGGCTGGTGTGCTTCTTCCATGTGGGCTTTGTTGCTTCTGAGTTAGAGATGGCCGCTTGTATTCCTTCAAGCCTTTAAGACCCCAGATGCTCCGGGCACCATCAGCTTTCTTCACAACATTTGCTTATTCACCTGGACTGCTACTTCTAAGGACTTGTTTGTGATAACAGAGAAAATTAAATCCTTGACATCTCGGAATTTTATCCACTATTATATTATAGCAGTTTTATTTTTTCATTGTTATACAAATAAATGAATATCTTTTAATGCTACTAATATTGTTTTGGTTAGGTGCTATTGAGTCAGCTCCGTCCCATAGTGACCCTGTGCATAACAGAAGGAAACACTGCTTGGTCCTGCCCCATCCTCACAATCGTTCACAGTGCCCGAGCCCATTGATGCAGCCACTAGTTCAACCCATGTCACCGAGGGCCTTCCTCTTTCACTGCCCTTCCACAAAACATGGTGTCCTTCTCCAGCAACTGGTCTCTCCTGACAGTATGTCCAAAATACGTAAGACAAAGTCTTTCCATTTTTGCTTTTAAGAAACACTCTGGCTTTGTCTCTTCCAATACAGTTCGGTTTGTCCTTTGAGCATTCCATGGTACTTTCAATAGTCTTCATAACCATCACAATTCAAATACAAATGGTGCTAATCATATTTGTAAAAATTAAGATATTGAATATCTGTATATCTAAATTTTCAGAATACATGCTTTAACTCCTCTCTTAAGCATACTTGTTAAAATTTGCAGAATTTGCTGAGTTAACTCCCTTTTTCAAGTATTAAGTCTTTATTGATTTATTCATGCATCCATGTGTATATGCCTTCAATCATTCAACCAACAATTATTGAGTGTTTTCCTCTCTGAAGGACATAGCAATATAAATGATATGTAAGCTACCAGATTTAGCACATTCAGTGTAGTGAAAGAAATATAAAGGGAAAATAAAACAAGCAAACAAATAAACCCGTATATATAAGATAAAAGTAATTCGGTGCAGTTAGAGAGGCACTAACAGTATTTTCTGGGGAGGGGAAAAGAAGCTGAAAGTAAAATTAGAGTCAAGTAAGGAAACAATAAAAGACTGTGGATAAGGTTACATAAACAAAGGATCACAAAAATTTATGGAGGTGGTGAAAAAAGACACGGTCCTTCTTGGCCACCAAAACCAAACTGAGCCAGAGAGGGAGGCCTGTGAGGGTCTGGCATACTTCTGGATCAGGTGTGCTGGGTGTGATAGCAATGACTGCAAAAAGGCCAAGAGCACAATTTGGTAAAGGGCTATATGTGCAATACTTTGCTTCCTAAGTGTTACTTTGACTTTGAAATCTTGACAGCAGCATAATTTCAGTGTTTAAACTGGGAATATATATATATATATGGTAAACCCTAAACTCTATACCATATATATATATGGTAAATCCTAAACTCTATGCCTGTGATTACAATCCTATTTGCAAATGTGTCTTGTCTTTGCTATGTGGATGAAGCAGGCTTTGTAGAGAGTGTGTTTTGAGCCAATATCTTTTGAGAGTAAACAAACAAGCAAGAACAGACATGGGTGTGGAAGGATACCCAGGCACATGAAGATCATCTAGGAAAAGAAGCTCAGAAGAGACAAGGCCCTTCGTGCAGAGCTGACTGAGACAGAAAGTCTTTCCCTAGACCCAGCAAAGAAGAGTAAGACAGTTTTCAACCCCCAAGGCACTTAAAAACCAGTAGGGAAAAGTAATTTTAAATATAACAATCACATCAGCTTTCTGGAAGATACAGGAATGAAGCATTGCAACAGAGGTAACAGCTAAGTGCTCTGAGTGCAGAAGAAATAATTAATATATTTAATTGTCACCATTTAGAATAGTCTAATGAAAAGGTGGTAACTCAATTAGATCAAAAGGGGGAAATTAGAATTAATGAGGGTATTTGAGAAATTCTACTGGTTTCTGACCAGTTTCTCAACCTCAGAAATTTGGGCAGAATAATCTTTTTCTAGGGAGCAAAGGCCTGCCCTATACTTGGCAACATCAGTAGATTCTGCCCACCAGATGCCAGAAGCATAACCTTTCACCTCATCCGAGAAATTTCTCCAGATGTTGACAAATGTCCCCTGTAGGGCAGAATTTTGCTCCCATCAAAGCCAATGTTCTATATTCTAGGCAAGGACTGCACTAGAATTTTAGGGTTTTAATTTACATTTAAAAGTCCCTGGGTGGTGTAAGTGGTTGGGCCTAGGACTACTCACAGGAGGTTTGAGGGTTGAGACCCACTTAGAGGTGCTTTAGAGATAAGGCCAGCAACCTGTTTCCAAAAGGTCACAGTCTTGACAACCCAATAGAATGCAGTTCAACTTGACACACGTGGGTTGCTAGGAGTTAACATCAACAACAATAATTTACATAAAGCCAAAAGAGAAAGATAGCACAATTTTCTATTTCAGCCTAGAAATCAAAGTTCAAAACATAATAAAGTTTCAAGCACTTACCAAAAAGTAGCTGTAAGATCTCCATATGGAGAATGGAACTATACCTATGAATATTGTTGACAGAGGATATTTCTATGTATGTATTTGCCTATGCTGCAAATGTATACATGGATATAGTAGAGCACACAGTGGGAAAAGTTATGAACATCTCTTAGCCATAGCAGAGCACCTTAAAGAAGATTCACTGGGTTGGGGGTTCCCTAATCTCAAGGAACACCAAAGTAAATTGGCATAACAAAATCCACAGAGGCAATGCTCAGCCTCCTGCTTTGGTGAGTACTAATGTAAGTTTTAAAAGCTTGCAAGGCAGCATCTAAGGGGAAGCTATTGGTCCCTTTTTGTCTGGTGCAAAGAAGGATAGAGAAAATTGAAGATGAATGGAAACAATAAATCCAAAGGATTAAGGGGCCATGTGAATCTATGCCTCCATAACCCTGAGACCAGAATTAGATAGTGCCCAGATAAACAACCTCTCTGAACCAGATAGCATTGCAAGATTCTGGATGGTGGAGGGGTGGGGGTTAGGGGATATGAAACTAAGTGCTAAAGAAATGCTCACTGATAATACACAGATGGGTGGAACCCCATAGAGTGTGGTTTTTAATCATCCTTCACACTTGGGACTAACTAAGCTTCCCCAAACATGGCTCAGTTTTCAGGTAAACAACATATGGGTATATAAGGGAAAAAGTAGAGTGAAGGAAGTACGGACTCCTTAGAATAACCAACCATTTGGAATCCAACGGCAGCTTTTCCCATGGAAGAAGTTGAAAGGCACGAAGGGTTAGGAAATGAGGAATGAAAGTGGAAATTCAAGGTAAAGGAAACAGAGTAGGTGATGGTAGGTAGTCAACGATAAAGGGTGTGTGTATTGTTGAGTGGAAAACTCATTTGCTCTATGAATTCTCACCCAATTCACAATACAAATATATTTCATTGCAACCAAGAAAGCCCTATTTAAAAAATAATAACTCCCCTTTAATGAAATTAGTATTTTCAAAATAGCACTCTAAATGGGATTAATGGAAAAATACAATACATTTTGGCAAAGAGGCTTGTTTTAGAGCTCATCAAAGTTAGGCTTTGGATCTAAAGGAAGATGTGTGGTTGGTCTAATAGCAGGAGATAAAGAGACCGTCACATCAGTGAAAGAAAGCAGCTGATTTCCAGAGGCTGTGTAGCCTTCCCTCATCTCCGCCCACCCCACCCCCAACACACACACACACACACATTCACTGCAGGGACTGTTCTGCTGGGGTAGCAGACAGGTAGAACAAGAGTTTCATCAGACTCTATATAAGGAGTAGATTGCCTGTTCCGCCGCCACCATCTAGATATTCCTGTACCTCTGGTAAGATATACTTGCATAAAGGTTCTAAAATGACTGCAAGACAGCCACAGCATATTCCTAAATGTTTCGCCCAAGACTCGATGCAGGGAAGTCAGCTTCCATTATGCAGTATGCCTTAGCAGCCCCAGTTTCTGTTCAACCTAAGGTTAACACCTACCCAAAGTACATTTGTTTAAATGATACCAGCTATGGAGAAGTCCAATATACGTAAGAAGCCTCATATGGTGTCAAGAGTCGAAAATAGACTTGATAGCACCCAATGCACACATGTATATATTTGTAAACCCATGAAAATTTGAATAACTGCACACTAAACTTTTCATTTCATCACATTTAAACCTGCTCCTTATTAAATGATACTTCTGGGTAATGGAGTAGTTTATGCACTGGGCTGCTAGCGGCGTGGCTAGATCAACCAGTCACTCAAAGGAAAAAATACGGATTGTCTGCTGCTGTAAAGATTCACAGCCTCGGAGACCCAGCAGGGCAGTTCTGCTCTGTCCTTTAGGGTCCTGGTGAGTCCAAACAGATGCTGTGGTCATGAGCCTGCGATACACTACGATACACTGAAGGCGCCATGGAGGCACAGTGGGTAAGAACTCCATTGCTTGCTGACCTATCAGTTTCTTGAATGCACCACTGGCTCTGCAGAAGACAAATGTAGGAATCTGCTTCTTTAAAATATTATAGCCTTGCTCACCCTTAGATAAGGCAGTACTCCTTTCTCATCTCTGTTCACTGTGCATTAGAATTGTCTCAACACATAACAACAATAACAACAGCTGGCTGTTAACCTAAACTTGTAGCTTCTAAATTAAGTCCATGATTTTTGAAATAGGTAAAATTGTCTGATATGGAAATATGTGATAAAGGAAGAAAATAAAGTGACAGATATTTTCTTTGATAAGTGAGGATACAATTGACAGATACAATTCACTATATTTACCTTTTCCTAATTCATGGGTTTTAATTTTATTTTAAAAGTATTCTATATTTACATGACAGAATGCTGACTTTTAAACCATGGTTTTCAGCATATTAGTAAGTCATGAATTTAATTCCTGGGTCACTAACAGCAACTTTTAAAATAAATAAATAGATACGTAGCTAGACCAGAATGGTCTGGAATAGAAAGTATTAAAGTGCATCATATATAAGAAGCGGAAGTATGTGTGATGAATCTCTTTGGCTCTATGTATACGTGTGTATACTAAATATGTTGGAAGACATATCTAACATTTGGGAAGCATAATCATAAAAGTTAGGAGCCACTAGCAGAACCACCCTTGAAGAAGTCAGGGCAGTCGAAGGAGGGAGAATGAATTTTGTATTATCAGCAGGATGGGGAGCTGACAAGGAGGGTAACACCGATGTGATAGCTGCTGAGTAAACTCGCTCAATCACCTACCTTTCCTGTTTCTCTTCACGTTTATTATTGCTCTGGCCTCCTTGTTGACTAAAACGGGGGTGGAGGCGCACAGGAGTAACAATGAGACCCCCCCAGAAAACAAACTCCCTGCCATCGAGCCAATGCCAACTCGGGGTAGGACGCCCATGTGTGTTTCTCAGACTCTTCTGAGGTGCCCGGAACTCCTAACGCGAGCAGACAGCCTCTTCTTTCTCCCATGGAAAGGCTGGTGGTTTTCAACAGCTGACCTCGTCATGAGCGGCTCGACGCAGAATCACTATGCCACTAGGACTTTTGACCATAGGGCTACCTCCTACTGAGCGGTAGATGAAGATGACTACTTACATTAGTAAAGCCTTCAGGACAATGTGTGGCAATAGTAAATGTTCTGTCAAGTTCCTTTCCTTATTGCTACTGTCATCATCACCGTCGCTTTTATATCCTCTCCAGGTAAATTCCCACTTACTAATCAGAGTGTCAGCGGGTGGTCTCGGAGATTGTAGAGCTGTATCTAGAGAGAACGGAGCTCTAGAAGGTAGATGGGCCTAAGGTTTCCAGACAGATGTCGACTCTTAGTTAGTGCCATCCTAGAACTTGATTCCCATGATGGCGAAATCCGTTTGCAAAGTGGAAGGGCTGAAACCACGGACTTCTGTGGCACCATTTCGTTCCTGGTGATGTGGTCTTACATAAGGTTCGCCTCGAAACCTGTCAGACACATGCTCGTGTGCAAATGTGCATTCAGAAATGAGTTCAACGTAATTCCGAGGAGGTCTGAGTTTTAGAGCTGGAGAATTAAGTAGCAATAAGGCTGGCTCGCTCCGTAGAACAATGAAATTCTTGCCGATTTATTTGGGTTTAGCTGTGGTTGATGAAGTATGACTTCCGGGTACATAGTAAATGAAAGGTCAGCTGTCGCAAGATGAAACAAGAATTATCAGATCAAATGTCAGCAGAACTTGGAGTTTATGAAAAATGAAAAGGAGCCCAGTGTATCTGCTACTTCCTCTAAAGTTTTGAGAACGATTACAAGTTGTGAACAGTGTTCGCACCCCCTCTCTTTGGGTGGATCAGGTACAGAACAGTGTCAATGCCCTGGCAGTACGAAGTAGCACGTTCAATGAAGGAGAAAAAGGAATAACTAGCTGTCTCAGAGCACCTACTTCCTGCTGTCTGCACTCTACAGCGAAGAGCCTGAGTTCGATATGCACATTTTCCATGAAGCCCTATGAGGG
>NW_022103906.1:3698687-3714132 GCF_000313985.2 Echinops telfairi
GTCATTTGCCAAGGATTCATAATGAATTTTCAGCCCCCAGGGCCTAAACTGGAGCCACATCTGAGGGTGATCTTTCTACGCCGCCAACGATTCTCACAGGAAACAAACAAATATCTCAACCCGGTATTTCTAATATGCACATATGAAAAACATTTTAAAAATTAAAGAAAGGAAAAAAACTTATACATAACATTTATGGAGCATAATCTATATTCCATCCACTGCTCAAAACATTGACTGTGAAACATGAAATTAAAGGGTGATCGAACTGCTAAGCAAGGTTATCTAGAATATAACACTAACATATTTATATGCATTAAATATACTTTTTCTTTAATAAATTTGGCATAACTTTTTCATGTGATAAATTAGACTTCTCTGATTCATTCTGCCAGAATGTACTCGCTTACCTGTTACATCTTCCCAATCAGAAATTGTTCTCTCTAGGGCCTTAGTTAATTCAGCTTGAAATTTAAAAAAATAATAATATAAACATCTCAATTTCATTGTATGGTGGTGTGCTCTCCTAATTAGTATTTTCTCCTTTATTTCTAAGTTCTGATATCCACTGGAATAGCAATTCAGAACTTAAAGACAAAATCCATATTTAAAGGACTTATTAAGGAAGTTGGCAGGTTATAATGCAAGTGAGAAATGTTCAGGATATAGTTTTTTATCACAACATGTTACAAAGTTCTTTCAGGTCTGCTGATAAATCCCCAGAGGGGCATGCCCATCTACTGTAAGCCTCAACACAAAGGCATTCAGCTCAAGCTTTGTGGGTCAGCAAGTCTAGCTCCCTAAATGAAGTACCGGAGGCACCCCCACTTCACAAGCCAGCCTCCGACACAAGACATTTAGCTTACTTGCTCTCTGGGCTGAGTAGTCTGCACTCTCCCATGCTCGGGCTCCTGGTTTTGCTGCTGTTCCCATGATGTTACAGCTGTCATCCAGATCCAGGAAAGCTCCGGGCTCTGGCTAGTAAGGAGATCCCTCCTCCTGCTTCTCAGAGGGCTCATTTTACACACAGTAGGACTATGGCCCAAGGAATCCTGCTCACACCCATGGTGATTCCTAGAGGCACCTTCCCCCACCTTATGAAGCACACATAGGGAAAGGTCATTTGGTGAGAGTTAGAAACATAGACAAGAAGAGTTACATTAAATAATTCACTGCCCTTGCAGGTGGAGCAAAAAAATAAGTTTCTTTCTTTTTTTTTTTAAATCATTTTATTAGGGGTTCATACAACTCTTATCACAATCCATACACACATCAATTGTGTAAAGCGCATTTGTACATTCATTGCCCTCATCATTCTCAAAACATTTCCTCTCCCCTTAAACCCCCCGGCATTAGGTCCTCACTTTTCCCTTCCCTCCCTGCTCCCCCCTTCCTCATGAGCCCTTGATAATTTATAAGTTTTTATTTTGTCATATCTTGCCCTGTCCGACGTCTCCCTTCACCACTTTTCGGTTGTCCGTCCCCCAGGGAGGAGGTCACATATAGTTCCTTGTAATTGGTTCCCTCTTTCCTACTCACTCTCCCTCTATCCTCCCTGTATCACCACTCACACCACTGGTCCTGTAGGGCTCATCTGCCCTGAATTCCCTGGATTTCCAGTTCCTATCTGTACCAGTGTACAGCCTCTGGTCTTGCCAGACTTGCAAGGTAGAATTCGTGTCATGATAGTGGGAGTGGGGAGGAAACATTTAGGAACTAGAGGAAAGTTGTATTTTTCATCGTTGTTACATCGCACCCTGATTGGCTCGTCTCCTCCCCGAGACCCCTCTGCAAGGGGATCTCCAGTGGCCTACTAATGAGCTTTGGGTCTCCACTCCACACTCCCACCATCATTCACTATGGTAAGATTTTTTGTTCTGATGATCCCTTTGACACCTCGTGGTTGCATAGGCTAGTGTGTTTCTTCCATGTGGGCTTTCTTGCTTCTGAGCTCGATTACCTTCAAGCCTTTAAGACCCCAGACGCTATACTTTTTGATAGCCAGGCACCATCAGCTTTCTTCGCCACATTTGCTTATGCACCCATTTGTCTTCAGTGATCCGTTCGACACTTCGTGATCACACTGGATTTGTATGTGAGAATAATAGAATATTTAGTCTATGGCATGCAATATGTCTTATGAAAAATGCATAAACAAACCCCAGAATATGCTTAAAATTTTAAAAATAAAAATGATGACACAAGTATTATCAAAGTATGAAAAGGGGGTATGTTTTATGCAAATTTCCGCTCTACCAAATCATAAATTTTATATATGTGAGTACTATCAACATTAATGAAACATTTAATAATATTTTAGCAGGTGTCTTTAGATCTGTGTGCTCAAAGCTTTTGAACATCCACCCACAGAAGCAATGCATGGGGCCACAGGACCTGCTCCCCCCGTCTGTTCCCAGGTTTCAACAGGAAGACATTAGCAAGGGAAGGCCTGGAATGGGCTCTCTTCCATGTGTTACAAAAAGCTTGCTGCTAGTAAACATCCTTCAAACACTCACTTTCACTACAGAATAAAAACGATCATACACAGATGAATTTTTCAAAAGACCTACCTATTCCATAAAGACTTCAGCATAAGAAACACTATGAGGCACTTCTGTTCTGTCCTACAAGGTCACTATGTGTTGTAATTGAATGAGTGGCAATGACTTTTATTTACTTTGGAGATTCCATAAGAAATGTTCTCCCTGTCTGATTTTACATTCAACTATCATTTTCTAGAAGGCCTACTATAGCATACACAGTAAAGATCAGTTTTAAACATTTTAATTATTATAAGCATAGTTTGTACTTTTCATTATACGTGTTATAGAGTAAGGAGACATGGTAGCATAGTGGTTACTCATTGGCATGGGATCAGCACGGTTAGTGGTTTGAAACCACCAGTCACTCTAAGGGAGAAAGAGGGCCCTTTCTACTCCTGCAGAGCTTCAGTGTCTTGGAAACTCACAGGGCAGTTCTACCAGGTCCTGTAGGGCTATGATGAGTTGGCATCAACACAATGGCAGTGAATTTGAGGGTTGATTTTTTGTTGTTTCAGTTGTTATATTTAGTACAGAATCTGATAGGATATTCTAAACTCCATTCTTCAAACACAATGAAATTGTATAAAGTTTTGTTTTGTTATACCTATATAGAGAAAACATAAAAGTTATTCTTACTGGGAGAATAAAAAAAGGAAATAATATTAATAACATTAACATTTAGCTAAATTTCAAAGGCATGGGCCAGGTAAAAATTATGCAGGAAACCCATAACTAACATCTATGGAACATTTTCCGTGTTCAAAGTATTTTATTTACATTACCTGATTTATTCTCTCAGCAACTGTTTGAAGTAACTACTGTATCTATTAGTCCCATTTTAATGGTGAGGAGGTTAAGACCAAAAGAAATTAAATTACTGACTGAAGTTTAACCAGCTGGAAAATAAAAGAATAAAAGTTTGTGTTTAGCTATCTCATCTCCAGAGTCTAAGCCCTTATGCTTACGTACTACTGAATTCCTGAACAGGATAGCAAGGATGACCAGACCCAAGTTATGGCTGTTAGTGCTGATAGTGATACAGCTGAGACTGAGGATAACAAGGAAGCGAACCATACTGAACAGTAGGGACCACAAAGAAAAACAACCACAGCCAATGACCTCGAAAACATGATGTGTAGAAATGCACACATGGCCTTGAACACAACACATGAATGCAATGAATGAGGCTACCAAAAGAGATAATTTGAAAATAAATGGGCTTAAAAGCATGAGAAACAATAGAGAATTTGGAGGCGAGAGCATCATATGACTAAACCCAGGCACTTCAGTCCTTCCTTTTCATGTAAAAGAAAAAACGAGTGACCAGCAGAGATTGCTTCCTACAAGCAGTAAGGAGAAGTAACATTTCTACGTATTCACACTTACATAGATCTACCTGTCAAATCACACACAAACAGGTACACACAGCCCACAAGAGAATACTTGTATTTTTGTAGATACACAAAATAGTTTTTCCTAGAAGTAGCGCATATATTTAAGCATGGTTGTTTTCTTTTTCTCTCTCCCTCTCCCTCGCTCTCCTTTTTTTTCCCCTCTTTGCAGAAGGTTGAATCTCGGCACTTTCTTCATGAGAGTACTTTCTCTGTATGCGCCCTACCTCAACCTACGTTTGTTTTCCTCTTTTTCAACTTCAGTTTTAGTAAATAGCTTCCCAAATGATCTGACACTAGACTTGCTCTCTCCAGCCCCTTCCAGCAACTATAATCATGATTCAAAACCACAGGTCAGACCAAGAACTATTTGGAGTACCCCAATGGTAGCCACCCTCCCACCTCCAGACATAGGAACTCCTTGCAGTTCCATAACTTTTTCAGTGTCTTCACCTCCAGGTCTCTTATGGCTGCAACACTTCTCCCTCTTTCTGCCCAGATAACTCTTCCTCATTCCTCAGATCTCAGTTAGTTACAGGGAATGTTGCCCATTTAAAGGGAGAGTGTTCTGATCTCATAGAGTCTGTTACTGGACTTGGCATTGATCTTTTTCATCCCTTGCCTACTTAGCCCTTATCATCAAACCCAACTCATAGCTGTGTGGTTGATACAGAATCAACTCCACAGTGATTCTACTGAGCAGAGTACAGTTGGTTGCCCCACGGGGTTTCCAAGGCTAGAATATTTATGGAAGCAGATTACCACATCTTTTTTCAACAGAGTTGCTGACAGGTTTGAACTACCCACCTTTCAGGTTACAGTCAGGTGCTTACCACTACACAAAAATTGCTCTCTTACTTGTCTGCCGCTCCCAATAGAGCTGGCCTGAGAGAATGCAATGATCATGTGTGGCTTCCTGACTCCTTTATCCTCAGGAGATAGCACTCACCAGTGTGAGGCAGTCACTAAATATTACTTGGATTGATATGGCTAAAATTATTTGAAGGAAATGATAAGATATATTAGAAATTGTTTAAATGAAATTGAATGAATATATGAATACACAGCTTAACTTTTAATTCCACAAATTAAAGTAACTCCCCTTCAGTAACCAGATATCCCTGAGTTTTTGAGGCAACTCACCATAATATAACTGTTTGTTGCTATAATCTTAAATTTCTGTATTATAGTTAAATATTTATTTTTATGACTATCATAATTTAACATAAAGTCACAATTTCAAAAATGTTCTATGAAATAAGACTTAGCTTTTTATGTAAAAACGTTACTGTATCCATTGGACTTCATAAATTCTTTGGAGCAGCAGGGGTGATTGCATCCATATCTTCAATGCCCTCCTTATTCATATTCTCTAGAATTGTACACATTACTTGAAATTTTTGTATTTCAGATAGATATTGGCTCAAGAAGATTCGGGCTTAATGATTATGAGTTAGAAAATCTGAGTGTAAAAGTCTCAGAGAGGTCCTTCAGCCACAAAATGACTCACAGTGCTCCAAAGGTATGTGTTCTCTGTGATTTGTGCAGTTGTATCAAAAACTGCCAAAAAGAGAAACAAAGAGATGCAATGTAGAGCTAGAAGAAAGGTAATCCTAGAACGGAGTATCTGCTAAGGAAGTTTTAGTGGACTCATTCCAAAGGCAACCCTATCATCCTTAGCCCCATCATTTGCCTCCCTTCTTTGGGATTCTCTTAGTCACTTCCCTGTTCCCTTGTCTGTGCCTCTTTGTGAACCTGAAAGGCTAGAGAGGGCCTCCAGGCCTCAACTGAGATCACTGCTCGAAAGCCAGAAAGCACACACACCCTCTGGCTGACCTTCCCAGGAAAATCTACCTCAAAATAAGAAGTGGGGATGAGTTTGATTTTTCAAGGAACAAAAGCAACACAGCAACAATAAGAATCTGAGAAATATTAAAATAATTCTTCAAGGTTTTAAAATAGATATGTATACCTATACACACAGAGAGATACACCTATACAAACACACACACATATAGATACAAGGGAAGGGTTTCAAAAGGTTTCGGGGAAATTTCCATTGTTCATGAACTTTTTGAAACTTACACACACGTACATCTTGTTAGGTGACATCAAGTCCGTTTGGACAATAGTGAATCAGCTGGTTCTGACTCAGCAACCTCAGAAGCAATAGAATGAAACACGACCCAGTTCTACATCGTCTTCACAACTGTTCCCGTTTGATGCCCTTGCTGTAGCCACAGTGTCCCTCATCATGTCAAGGACTGACCTCTTTTTCACCCCTCTACTCTACCAAGCATAATGCCCTTCTCCGTGGACTGGTCTCTCCTGACAACACGTCCAAATTAGATGAGATGAAGTCCCTCCACCCTTGCCTTCAAGGAGCTTTCTGGCTGTTCTTCTTCAAAGGTGGATTTGTTTGTTCCTTTGGCAGTCCATAAAAACCAAACCAAACTCATTGCCATCAAATTGATGCCAACTCACAGCGACCCTTCTACGACAAGCTAGGTCCGCTCATGGGAGTTTTTGATACTATTACTCTTTACAGAGTAAAAAGCCTCCTCTTTCTCCCAGTGAGCAGGGTTCATTTGGCAGTCCATGGTACTTTCAATATCCTTTGCAAGCACCCTGATTCAAATGCATGGATTCTTCTTCATTTTTCCTTATTTAATGTCCAATTTCACATGCATATGAGACCATTGAAAATGCCGTGCCTTGAAGCACACACACTTTACACCTCAAAGTAACATCCTTGCTTTTCAACACTTAAAAGAAATCTTGTGCCACAGATTTACCCAACACAATGCCCGTTTTTCTAATTCCATGAGCACTGGTTGTGCATCTAAGCAAGACAAAATCCTTGACAACTTCGATCTTTTCTCCATTCCTAGTGATATTACCTATCGTTTCAGTTGTGAGGATTTGGGTTTTCTTTGCAGTGAATGATAATCCATACTGGTCTCAATCCTTCTTCACAGCAAGCGCTTCAAGTCCCCACTTTCACCAAGTTTTGTCATCTGCGTGCCTCAAGTTGTTAATAAGCCTTCTTCCAATCCTGATGCTGCAATCTTCTCCATAGAATCCAGCACTGTTGGTGATTTGCTCGGCACACAAATGGAATAAGCATGGTGAATGGTACAATTCTGTTCCACAGCTTTCCTGATTTTAAATCATATGGCATTCACCTGTTCTGTTTCCCCAACTGTCTGTGGCTGCATGTACACCCTCCCCATGAGCATAATGAAGGGCTATGGAATTCTCATTTTCTCAAACTTATTCATAGTATGTTATAGTCCACACAGTTAAATACTTAGCATACTCAGTAAAACAAGTAAACTTCATTCTGGATGTCTGTGATTTCAGCCAAAATCCATTTGACATCGGCAATAATATCTTCTTTTGAGTCTGGACTCAAAAACCTTAGTAGCTCCCTGTCAATATATTGGTATAATCATTGTTATATGATCTTCAGCAAAATTTTACTCACATGCAATATTAATATACTTCTATAATTTGATCATTCTGTTGGATCATCTTTGGTGTTATATACATTTATATAACCAAAAGCCAAGTTGCTATCAAGTTTCCTATGACTCATAGTGACCCTATATAGGATTTCTGAGGCTATAAATCTTTATAGAAGCTGCAATACCCATCTTTCTTCCGCAGAGTGCCTGGTAGGTTTGAACCACCTTGCAATTAGCAGCCTAAACGGCTTTATTGTTATTCGTGTGTGTGTGTGTGTGTGTGTGTGTGTGTGTGTGTAATTCAGTGACACTGATTACCTTCTTCGAATAATGAAACGATTTTCACCTTCCTTTTTCGGAGTTGTTCCTCCTCCCATTAACATGAGCTCGGTGTCCCCTAAATTGCCTCTCTATGGAATTGCTGTTGTCAATTTAATCTCATATAGATAGATCTCAGAAGAGCATCGTGATCAAGGCAGACTAAGAGCAATTGTTTCTTTAATGGAAAATCACTCCCTGGTTTTTCTTCAAGGTTCTCTATGACTCAGGGCTTACTCTGTAGCTTCATTCCTGCCCCAGGCATCTCCCCCTGCAAAGCCCACTGCAGGCTTTACCCATGGGTGACACACTCACCGTGTGCACTGCCTTTGCCATGCCATCAAAGCTATAAGAACTCATTGCCCTTGGGTCAGTTCTCGTTCATCGTGACCCCTTGTGGGCTTCGGAGACTGTAGCTGCTCATGGGAACAGAAAGCATTGTCTTTCTCCTGTGGAGCTGCTCCTGGTTCAAACTGCCAACCACATGGATCCCAGCCCAAAGCATGGCCACCTGGCCTTTAATACCTTCCTGTTTCTTAAGTTAATAGGCTTAGTATTTACTGAGGACTGTATTAAGTGTTTAACGTAATCCAGTTCACTTTAATATCATAAAAATCACAAAAGTAGGCATCAATAGTATCCTGATTTTACACAGGAGATCATTAAGGCTCAATTTTGACTGTAAAACTCTTGCTGGTGGCTAGTCATGGTGTGCATAATATCCATTTGGACAACATCCAACTGCATATATGTCTGTAGACCCATAAGATTATGAAAGAGATTGGAAACGCAGATTGGACAATGGGACACAGTGAATACAAAAGCTTCACAGACACAACATGTGTATCTCATGTCTCAAATACAAATCAATTAGGCTGCCAGACATACATGAAATCATTAATCCACACCTTGAAAGCCATAAGGAGCATCTATATTACTGACAGATATGTGTGTTTATATTATATATACTTTACATCTAAAAGGTTTACCATATAACAGTATATACTTTGACTTATAGACAGCAGCATCCAATCTCATGTATCATGTGCCTCTTGTATGATCTCTATGTTTAATTTTCCTTTTAAAATATTACCATGCATTGCACCATGATTCAAAAATGTAGCAAAACCAGTATCCGTAAAACAGAGCAATTGGCAAAGAGGAAGTATTGGCTTGAAGTGAAATAGAAGGTTATTAAACAACCCAAAGGTGGAAAACTACTGAACGTGTTTATACACAATTTAGGAAAGTCCCATTCAACTATCAAAATGATCCTCTGAAATGGGGGTCGGGAACCTTCTTCCTGCCAAGGGCCATTTTGATATTTATACCATCATTCATGGGCATTCAAAACCATAGACTTAAAAATTAACCTGCTATATTTGGCCATCCAGTTAACTCATCCCTAATGTGATGGCTGGAACCACATCTCTTTGGTGACACACCTGATGTGAACTGGAATCGGTGATTTTGTAGGGGTATAAAGCCCCTTAGGCCAGACATTTCCCACTCCTGTTCTAACCCTAGCTCCTGTGAGCGCTACAAAACTTCTAATAAGAGGAACCTATATCAAGTATGAGAAATTGCTCGCAACATGGATAGAGGACTACACACAGAAGTGAATCCTCTCAGCACATGAACGATCACTGCGAAGGCATGGAGCTTGTAGAAGGTGCTTAACAAAACAGCATGACAAGACACAGATATGGTGTTTGCATTATCACACACCCTCCAAATCACACACCTCCTGTTTCACAGAGCTTGTTGTGGATATTAAGCCATGCATGACTATACTTGTCATTGTCTTTTTAAGGATTATTCTTTTAATATTAGTTCATACATCATCTTATACAAGAATTTTGTCTGACAACTCTACCCTTTATTTCCTGTTATCTATTTTCATTCATTCCTACTGAATATTGGACTTTCAGATTTAACATCTACCGTCCCAAGTGTCTACCATTAAAGGACTCGTTAATGTTCAGTTTACTGAGTCAATGAATGCACAAGTGCATTAATGGATGTAACATAGACACGGAGTGGCACACGTGGTTAAGTGTTGGCAGTTTGAACCCTTCCACAGGCATCTGCAAGGTCACCCCCACGGCAAGCCTATGAAGTTCACATCCACTCGGAAGCACAGTGATCACCAGAAGTGGGCATAGAGGGCAGCTCGGGTTTTTTTAATGCAACTATAATTTAAACATCTTTGCTTTCCTCGTTTTGTCTAACTGAATTTCATATGAGTGGCATCAAGATTATTTTATAATTTTTAAAAAGTCTAACTAGAAGGAACTCTCCAGACGCCAGCATCTGCACGGCCTGGTTAGAGTCCCGGGAAGTTGTCAGGAGCCGAGGAAGAGCAGGCACAGCTCCAGGAGGGGCGTGACGCCAGGCTTCAGAAAGTACACTGGAAAGCCAAGCACAGGAGAAAAGCAGAACAGGAGAGCAGTCAGCCGTGCTCCATCCACGACAGGAAGCTGCTGTTGTCAGTCATGAAAGGGGACACGTTAGAACGGGGCTGGAGAGGGAGCACCTGACAGGGAGCCGGCACTGAGAAAATAAAAGGCGGAGCAACTCGAAGCCCACAGTGGCTTATCTGCGAATCCCTCTAGAGATCCCCCTTTTTGTAAGGGAAGCAAAAGACCTCCAAAAACGCAGTCTTTCATGTTGTGCTTACTGGCGATTAGAGTAACATTGTCAAATCAGGTGAATGGCAAATCCCCTGACAGACAACCCAACTTGCATATTTATTAGAAGGACATTCTTTTTAAGAGTGTGAAACTCTCTATAGTTACCAGTTGATTAGTGGATCTGTTTTTGTTCTGTTAAAACAATAAAAGCCTGGTGTGCACTCCACACAGGGAGAAGCTGGCAGTAACCAAAGGAAGTTAGGAAAGCTTGGAGCAAGGCCACAGTCCTACGAACCACAGCCACGCAGCAGAATCATCACATTTCTACTAAGGCAGCCCCTTCCAAAGTGATGCGTCCAGTCTTCATTTTACAAGGTTAGACAGAGGCCTTGCACGGGCAGGCAGTGGTCGGTTTCAGTGAACTCGCAGTTGTCCTCATTCCAAGACTACGTCCTCTCCTTCCCCAGAGGTATTACATGAATAATAAGGACTTCCATTCCTATTTTATCCAAATAAATAGACTGTGCATAGACTGTGTGTCAGTAGTTCATTGGGCCCTGGAGAAACAGATAGAAAAACTGCCACAGTCCCTGCTCTGGGCTTCAGGGAGCTCAACACTGTAGAGCAATGCAGCTCCCTAAGGAGCTTGCTGAGATCACCGATATGTTCTGTACCTCCACTGTCTGATACAGGCAAGTGTGGCTACTGGAAATCTCGCTAGTGTCGTTGAGGAGCCTCCCTTCATTACATTTAAATTTAGTTTCAAACTATAATAATTCTTTTATTTTATTAAAATCATCATTTGTAGCTTGGGAAGGAGCCCTGGTGGTGTTGTGGATTATGCAGTAGAGTGCTCACTGCAAGGGCTGCAGGTCAATGCTAGGAGATGTTACCAAGGAGAAAGATGAGACTTTCTGTCCCTACAAAGATTGATAGCCCTGGAAACCCACAGGGGCAGTTCTACTTTGTCCTAAAGGTTTGTGTAAGTCAAATGGACTAGATGGGAGTGACATGTTGGTTGCCATAGGAGCCAGGAAATTTCTAGCTAAGGAATAGAAATGGAAAGATAGACTTACTACCTGCTAAGCCCTGTCGTATGGGCATGCAAGTGGTACATGCGTGAGAGGGCAAAAATATGGCAATTACAAAACAGGGTATGGAGGGATAAGGAAGAGTTACCCAAGAAGAAAAGGCACATCAGAGCATTACCAAACACGTAATGAAGGAGATTTTGAGAACCTAATGAATTGGGAAGACTATAAAATATGTGCTGTGCATGAGAACTTACAGTACTGAACGACAGAGCCATTTCGGACAGAGTATCACGAACAATGCAAGGTGTGACAGATACATGGTAGTTGAGGTTAACCATCTCTTTCCAGAGTAGTGCTTCCTATCCATGGGCATCAATGTATTTGACCTGTGAGAAAGGGGTTTGAGAATTATTTGTCTAGAATAGAGCTGGTCTATCCTCTGGTGTGCATGCGTATACTACACCACAAACTCCATGTTCTAAAAATTGGGACACTTTCCTTTGTAACCCAGACTGCTACATTTTTTGAAAGATGAGAAAATCTGCTACCAGTAGAGTGAATTTCCCCAGGACATTCCCCGCTTTCCGGGAATCACCAGCAGTCTTAGGATGCGGTGACCCAACACTCTTCACTTTGAAACATTGCTGGTCTAGAGGACAAGAGACGTGAGAAAATAGTGAAGCCGGAAAGGTTGCTTGGGGACAGCTTGTGAAAGGAGCCTTATCACAGGTGGGACAGACAATCGTGCTGGCGTTTGTCTTCTGAAGGTGGAATGTGATGAGGAGCCATGAAGTTGTGTGGTTGTTAGTGTTGTTGTTTGTTTGTCGCTTTAGCTTTTAGAAGAGGCATGATATCAGATTTTCTTTCAGAACGAGAATACTGGAGAGGAAATAAGGGTGGCAACAGGCAAGGGAAAATTGGCCACATCTGTGGCATAAGGAGCTTTGAAAAGGGAACGGCGTGGGAATTAGACGACTTGGAAGGATCACCAGTAAGTTGCAGTTGTAGTGTCAGGATGAAATGCTCAGCCAAAGTGCCAAGAAAACTGTGTGCAAAAGAAGAGACTGCATCCTATAGCCACAGTCCCATCCAGGGAAATTTGTACAATATGATTTTTAGCATCACAAACTTACCATCGAAAACTAGTTCTGCATGCAACTCTTCTCTATCTGCTCTTCACTGCACGGTGGACACTGTCATTCTTCCCTTGACCCTGCATGATCTCAAGAAAAGCTGAACCCTAGAGAACAGCTTCTTTACACGAAACGTCAGGGAGCACTTCTCGAAGTAAGTCCCTTGTCCACTAGCAAGGGCCCCATAGATCTAAATGCAAATCCACACCTGTTACAATGAACCATGTGCTCAAATAGATAATTATGTGTTTCTGAATATGGTTTTCATTGTGGCGAGAATCAGTGCTTATCAGAATCTCTACAATTACACTTGGATTGAGGGTGTTGTTCAAGTAGATGGCAAGTCAATTTCTAGCATCTTATAGGATTAGGAAACGCACATGTGTGTTTATTTTTTAAAATACAGCCTCAGAATGACAAGGTGGCACTCATGTAGCGATGGCATAGAGATGGAGCATTTAAATGACGGTTTCGTGGCCGGTTGTTTTGCACCTGGGACGTTGCCTGAAAGAGTGCCCGTCATCAGGAACAACACACAAACTAAATTTGACTCAAGGCAGATTTGCCGACTGTTTTGTTGAAATGACATCTGTAGAAAAATGTAGAAGTGATTAAAACTAATAGCCATTGCCAGTGATGGAGTCTGGCATATCTCAGCCAGTGCTTATTTGGAGCAATACGACGGGTATGTCTGGGTTACTGAGTGCCACATTCTTGTCCGCACCACTTAGTTTTCCAATTGGGCACAAAATCGAGTTTGCTAATGCTCAGCCCTAACTGGAATGGCTACTGCTTCCAAATGGCATTTTGGTCATAATGAGATCTGTCTGCTTCATTCTCATGTATGAGGACAGAGTGGATTCGCTCTTGCATTTTTTTGTTTGTTTTTGTTTTCAAATTGTCTAGATTGCCTGTGACTGTGGCAAATTCAGTGTCAGTTCAAAATGGAATTTTAAAAGCAATTAGGAAGCCACAGATCAAGTTATACATGCTGTGATGGTATATATAAAGTTCATTAAATACAGCCAATATTTATGTAAGATATGAGCTTCATAACAACATTGTAGTTGTTACTATCCTATTTTTTAATAAAGAAACGGAGTCTCAAAGGTCTAATTACTTGCCAAGGATTGATCAGTTAATAAATTACTGAGCTATGATTTGGAATCAGATCTTCTAGTAGCTTCCATGTTCCTCGTGTTTTCTGGGGTAAGATAATGCAAACTTTACTTTTCAAGATAACCTTGACTGAAAGCAAAGAATACGAGAATTAAGCTTGCTTGTGTCATATGGACTGTAACACACTATGGTATATTGGCCATGACAAATTATGGATGCCTTGAGAAGAATGGAAATTCCAGAACACTTCATTGTACTCAATCTGTAAATGGATCAAGAGGCAGTTGGGTAAACAGAACAAGGTTGCTCTGCCTTGCATCTTTTAAATCTGGAAAGGTGTGTGCACCATTATATTTATTCAGTTTGCATACTGAGCAACTAATCAGAGAAAATGGATTATATGAAGAATTCCGCATCGGAATTGAAGGAAAGCTTATTAACAACATGCGATAGCAGATGACACAACCTTGATTCCTGAAAGTGAGGAGAACTTGCAGCACTTGCTGACAAAGATGAAGGTTTCAGCTTTCAATGTGGATTAGAATGCAATGTCAAGAAAACCAACATCTTCACATCTGGACCAAAGGTACCAGTATGATAAATGGAGAAAAGATTGAAATTGTCAAAGAGTTTATCTTGCTTGCATCTACAATCAATGCTTGTGAAAACAGCAATCAAGAGATCAAAAGATGCATTCCCTTGGGTAAGTCAGCTGCACAAGACCTCTTCAAAGTGCTGAAAGGACAGGATGTTAACTTATTCTTCTATGGGCAATTGGTTTCCTTTTTTGTTGCCATCACTGTGCTCTCACTGATTGCCTATCTTGCTATGGCTTGGTTTTTTATGCATATAAGTATCTCTACAGATCGATCTAGATAAGATAGACAGGATGAATAGTCTGGAGGAGAAAACAACGGGATCAATGGTTCCAGGGGGACACGGGAGAGCGGGAGGCGGGAGTAAGGAGGTGGTGCTGACCAACCCAGGGACAGGGGAGCAACAAGTGATCCAAAATCAGTGGCAAGGAGGGTGCAAGAGGCCTGGTAGGGATTCAGCAAGGACATTGTAACTGAGAGAAATCACTGAAACCCAAATGAAGGCTAAACATGATAGTAGGACAAGAGGAAAGTAAAGGGAAATAGAGGAAAGAACTAGGGGACAAAGGGTATGTATAGAGGTTTTAAGACTGGAATGTACATATGTAAATATATTTATATGAGAGTGTGGGGAAACAGATCTACGTGCATATATTTATAGGTTTAGTATTAAGGCAGCAGACAGACACTGGGCCTCCACTCAAGCACTTACTCATTGCAAGAACACATTGTTCTTTTAAATTGGCATTCCAGGATGCACACCTTCCCGAATCGATTGCTGAAGAAAAATGTGAACATAAGCAAAGGTGGTGAAGAAAGCTCATGGTACCCGGCTACCATAAGATAGCATCCGGGGTCTTAGAGGATTGAAGATATACAAGCAGCCATGTAGCTGAGAAGCATCAAAGCCCATATGGAAGAAGCACAGCAGCCTGACTGACCATGAGGTGTAGAAGGGATCATTATCAGACATCAAAGAACTTAAAATCATATCAGTGGGTGCCCACTCTACTGACAACAATCACTGAAGACAAACGTGTGCATAAGCAAATGTGGTGAAGAGAGCTAACAGTGCCTGGCTATCAAAAGATATAGTGTCTGGGGTCTTAAAGGCTTGAAGATAAACAAGTGGCCATGCAGCTGAGAAGCATCAAAGCCCACATAGAAGAAGCACACCAGCCTGTTGGACCACAAGGTGCAGAAGGGACCAG
>NW_022103906.1:3714783-3778097 GCF_000313985.2 Echinops telfairi
GAATGGACAGCAGAGAAGAGGGCAGAGGGAGATGTTGGACAGTGTAACTTATGACAAAACTATAATAATTTATGAATTATGAAGGGTTCAGGAGGGAGGGGGAGAAGGGAGGGAGGGGGGAAATTAGCAAATGATATTGAAGGCTAAAGTAGAGGGCAAATGTTGTGAGATAGATGAGGGCAACAGGTGTACATATGTGCTTGACTCAATGGATGTATATATGGACTGTGATAAGAATTGTACGAGCCCTCAATAAAATAATTTTTTTTAAAAAGAAAAAGCAACAAATAAATCTGTAGTAAAAAGGATAAGGCTTTATACTTAAAGAGATAATTATATATTTGAAAGTGCTTTAAGCATATTTTCTCAAATTTATTTTATAACACAATAAGGAGCAAAGGCCATTGGGAGTGGCAGGAAGATCAGTGATCTAAGATTACCACTGGTGTCTACTCTTGGGTAGCTCAGACACAAGCAGGGTAAATTTAAGACTTTGTTAAATGTTGCCAGAAGTTGGGGCTTTCACGTATGAAATACGTTGGAGAAGAGTCAGTGAATAAAATGGCCTCTGTTCCCCCCCTTAGCAGTCTAGGTTCCACCAGGGAGCCTCATAACTTGTGCCATAATGATTTCATACTACGTGTAAAGTTGACTTTACTTCTCTTTTCACCTTACACCTAAGAAGAAGACAATAAATCAATGTTTTAATGCGCCCAGCGGTCCCTTCATAGTGCAAACATGTAAGCACACAACTGAGAGCTTGGTGGTTCAAATCCATCCAGAGGTGCTTGGGAATCAGATCTTAAGGAATCCCCCTAAAGCCTTGAAAATCAGGCTGATGTTGTACGATGGAGACCCTATATATATGATCAAGACTGGGGAAATATGTACACACTTATATTCCTATCAAAAGGTGATTGGTCAAAAAAAAACAAACTATGCTATAAAAATCCTCTAGTTCCTAAATGCTTCCTCCCCCGTCACCACCCCTCCCCCACTATCATGATCCCAATTCTACCTTACAAATCTGGCTAGACCAGAAGATGTACCCTAGTACAGATAGGAACTGGAAACACCGGGAATCCAGGGTGGATGATCCCTTCAGGACCAGTGGTGTGAGTGGTGAGAGGGAGGGTGGGTTGGAAAGGGGGCGCCAATTACAAGGATCTACATATAACCTCCTCCCTGGGGGATGGACAGCAGAAAAGTGGGTGAAGGGAGACGCCGGACAGGGCAAGATAGGACAAAATAATAATTTATAAATTATCAAGGGTTCATGAGGGAGGGGGGAGTCGGGAGTGAGGGGGAAAAAATGAGGAGCTGATGCCAGGGGTTTAAGTGGGGAGCAAATGTTTTGAGAATGATGAGGGCGATGAATGTACAAATGTGCTTTATACAATTGATGTATGTATGGATTGTGAAAAGAGTTTTATGAACCCCTAATAAATGATTTTCTTTAAAAAATCACCAATGACATCATATGCACTGGAAAAAGTATAATCTATTAATTCAAGTTTCAAAACAAATAACAGCATTTAATTTTCTATAAAACTAACTAATGACTTGGCATAGTGGATTACACATTGGGCCACTAACTGGAAGATAAGCAGTTCGAATTCACCAGCCGCTCCATAGGAGAAAAATTAGGCTTTTTTTTTTCTTAATCATTTTATTGGAGGCTCATACTACTGTTATCACAATGCATGCAGACATACATTGTGTCAAGCACATGCATACATATGTTGCCATCATCGTTTTCAAAGTCTTTTCTTCCTACTCCCTTAAAAGTTTATAGCCTCAGAAACCCACATAGGCAGTTCTCCCCTGTCCCATCGGGTAGCCACAAATCAGAGTGGACTTGATGGCAGTGGGGACAGTGGCTTGGGACTAGTTATTTAAATTCTTTATGTAGTGACCTTTTTGACTTGCAAATTAACGTTTATACAGCAGATCATGCCCACAAGACTACTCCTTTCCCAAATGCTAACCACTATCTGCTGTTATTGCTGTTAAGTGCCATTAAGTCTATTTCAAATCATTTTGTTCCCCTAGGATCAACTAGAACATCTTCACCGGGTAGGGTTTTCAAGGCTGTAATCTTTACAGAAGCATATTACCAGATCTTTCTCCCAAGGAAATGCTGGGTAGATTTGAATTGCCCAACTTTTGGTAAGCAGTCAAGTGCTTAAGCAACCATTGTGCCGTAGTCTCCTAACTCGCATCCACATAAAATATGATGTCAGCACTCAACACAAGCATGTTCCGTAGAGAGGATGAGAGCTGTGCTGAAAAGAAAACGCGTGTTATACTACATTGGGACTACCAGTAACAGTTGCCATGGAGTTGATTCTAATGCATGATGACCTCACGTGTGTTTGAGAAAATCTCTTCTATAAAGGTATTTCCATGACTAATTTTTCAGCGTGCTTGTACCACGCAGGAACTCCATATTGGTTCTAGATACAGAGGAAAGTGAATCAGTTACTGATAATCTTTGATTCTATGGCAAAAGTCAAGGATAGTGACCAATACTTATAAGCTCCGTGGGAACAAGAAGTTTTGTCTGTTTTTTTTTTGCTATCATATTTCAATTAGCTGTAACAGTGCCTGGCACAAAGTACTTAACACACCCTTAATGAAATAATGAAATAACTAGAAACAATGTGTACAATGTGGTGCTCTAAAATAAAACAGGCCTGACAAGCCCATGAACCAGAGATGAGAGGCCAAACTTCACTTTGAATATTACTGTTTAGCAAAGTTTACCTTACTTTTTCAGTAATTATTTAAATAATTAAATGATTTTGATGCTTCAAAGATTTATACTCATTTAACTATCAAATCTTCACACAAATCTCATTTTTCAATATAAAAGGAAAATGGTTATACTGGAACACTAAAAGGTAATATTAAGTGAGTACAATTCTACCAACTTCTCTCAATATTATAATTATAATATTTTTTCAATATTATAATTTTATCATCGAGAATACTATGGACATATTTTCTTCAGTGCCTCAAATTTTTCTGTGAGACTTATTGAGTGTTTTTGATGCTATGTGGATTGGAATCTCTTCTATGTACTCTTTGTAGTGAATGTTCCAGTGGAAACTGTGTTTGTATAGCCACATGTGTAGCCCAACTCAGTGCGGGCATGGTTCTAATCACCTTACCTCCATCAACGTGTTGAATTCTAATCCACATCTAGTATCACTATAGGGCTTCTAATCCACATCTAGTATCACTAGGAGCTAGAATGATCCCCATTTTATAGGTAAGGAATTGGAGGTACACCCAGGGTAAATTTCTAGAATGAGGTTAAAGACCTCCAGGCTATAGAACTGATGAGTGGCCAATGTTTAGTTTAAGCTCACATGTATTCTGCTCCTGTGCCTATGATTATAACCATTAGACAGCACTGTTTACATTCATAAATATAATAAAATAATAGAGATAATTATTATAATCTATTTTAATATCTCAATTTCAATAGTATAAAAACTGAAGGGTTTATTTGTTAACAGAGGTTGATATTGCTATATGGTTCCATTGCTCAATCATGACATCAGCAATCTTTTCACTCTGCTTTATTTACTGGGTTGGCTCTGGTTTCATAATTACAAGGATGTTGCCTGACATTCAAGTATCAAATCCACATGAAAAAAAGGAAAATAGGCCAATATTAGATGATATGATAAAACTATCTATGTTATCAGAAAAACAGAAGTTTTCCTAGAGGTCGCCATTGAACTTCTGTTTATATTCCATGTCTCTTACTGTATCGCATGACAGATTATTTGTCCAGGAGAGTCTAGAAAAGTGAGACATTATAGGGAACAGAGCAAGGAGAAAGGGAACATACACAAGTGCAGGTCTTGAGTTAATCAATGAGCAGTGTGTGCACTATGAGCCCCCCTATTCCCATGACTTCAGGCTCATAATGACACGTCCTAGCACAATGGGAGGAGCCCTTGTGGCTTAGCAGGCTACACACTGTGCTGCTAGCTACAAGTCACAGCTGCTTCTTGGGAGAAAGATGAGGCTGCCTGCTCCCATAAAGATTTAAAGTCAGAAACTGTAAAGGGCAGGTCTTTTCTGTCCGAAAGAGTTCATTGGAGTTGGAATTGACTAGATGGGCATGAATTCTTATCCACTCATTTTAGGAACTACAATAGCACAGTAGAAAGAAGCTTTGGACTGTTAACAAAAAAAAGGTCGATGGTTCAAACCCCCTAGCCGTTCTGTTGGAAAAAGATGAGGCTGTCTGCTCCAGTGAGATTTATAGCCTCTAATCTGTACTTAGAATCTCTCTGAGTTGGAATCTATTTGATAGCAGTGGGTAACTAGCCCTTTAACTCTTGAGTTCATAAATCAAATTGCTTATGTGACATATCCATTGTGCTATCTTTGGGGTTTCTCAAAAACATGCCTAAAATTAGAAAATAAAACACTTGTAATATTCTTTCTTCTCACCATAATCATTACTTCATTACGAGATGAGCTTCTAAAGCCAGACATCCCTTTCATTTTCTTCATATATGTGCCACTCATCCCCACCTTCCCATTCACTTCCACCCTTACCTCAGGGTCTCAAGTCTGTAGACCTCTTACAGCTGCTAGTATACAGTTTTACTTCCTTTTGTTCCGCCACAAGCAAGTTCTGAGGGAGGAATGAGAAGAGATGGGGAAATGAGGTGAGAGAATGATAGCCGGTAGCCAGTAGCTGTGGGTGAATTCTCACTCATGGCAGCTTCATGAGGGTGCTCGGAGGATGACTGTATTTGCAGACTGAGGGGGCCCCTGAGGTTTACGGCCCTTAGCTGCCCTTTGAGTCTCATTTTGGCTCAACTCTCAATCAAATAACAGACAGGCCGACAACGTAAATAATAACCCTAGAGATATAGGAATTATTAAAAACAGTCAACCACACACCATACAAGATCTCAGGGGCAGTATTGCCCACAGGTGGAGCACACAGGGCAGGAAGGGACAGGAAAGAAGGACAAGTGGAAACGGCAAGCACAGGGAGGAAGGGGGAGGAGCACGTCGCACTGGGGGGACTGCACTAAACAAAACGTGCGTGAATTGTGGGATGAAAACCCAATTTTCTCTTTGAATTTTCACCCAAACCCTGTTTTTAAATGATTTTAAAGATCATCTTCCTATATTTTCTTCAAATAACTGTTAACTCAATTTTTACTGACTTAGAATCTTATCCATAAATCCGAATGTGAGCTCAGCTTAAACCTAAATATATGTTTGATCCTGAACTTACTAATTGGTCTCAGAGCTTCTTTGGTCTCTGCTATTGTTTTCTGGGTAAGATTTTTAATTTTCCCCTTCTCTGATACTAACTCCCATCTTAATTTCTCTCACCTTAATGTACGGCTGGCTGATAGCAAAACTATGCTAAGGACTGCTTATATCAGAGTCTATTGGAATAACTGAATGGAGTGATCATTTAGGGTTGTTGCCAGTGCATCTTGCACTTGAATCATGATAAAATGTGTCCTGACTCATCGTCTTTTGTAGCATTTGTTAGTATCTGTTCTGAGCAGAGGCCGAACAGACAGCAATGATCGAGGAACCTAACTAGACAAAGAAATCATGAAGCTAGGGGATCATGAGTACACTGGTTTCCAAACTGCTCCAATCACTAGAAAAACACCTGCACATTAACTGTGAATATATCTGTATTGCTCCATTTGCAAAAGCCATGTACATACTACTAATATTATTATAAATAATAAATCAAATAGAATATTGTAAAAGGTGACATAAAATTTGAAATAATATGTTTAAAATTAAAATTTTACATTTTATTTGTCAGTAATACAAAGAGCTATATTAATTTTCAGTATAAAATGTTATTACATTATTTTTAATGAGAACAGTGTATTTATGTTTTCAATATTGTTTGACTCTCTTCATTGATGATCTAGCAAGTAAAAGGTTTGATTTATTTGAGTTTTTTTAAAGGTAGCAATAACTCAAACCTATCGCACGTGAGCTTAGAGCACATCATACTAAGCCATGATTCCTAATTATTCCGTCCAATAGCAAAGGCTGCTATCACTTAGCTTATACCCTTTCCGTCCTCCCTAATGCTAGTCAGTACTTCTGATAAACAAATCTGTAGCCTTTTCATTTTTACACTTTTTATTATGGAACTCTTTATCTGGAAGACTTTTAAATAGATAAGAAAATTATATATACTATTACTTATACAAATATATGTATTTTTTTAAAACAAGTACTTGGGGCACTAATAACATAACGATAACAACATTTTCAAATTTCCATTTTTTAAGTGTTGTTTCCATCTTCTAAGAACTCTAATTTCTTATTCATTACTAAGTTGTCACTTTTATTTTGGATGGTATGAGAGGAATGTGTTGTGGGGTTAATATGGGCTAGAATACATACCATACTTCTAGTAGCCCAAGAAAAATTCAGCCAATTCTTAATGCTTACTGTTTATAAGAGAAAAATGCACAACTCATTTTTATGTTTAGCAGTGCTTATAAACATTTACTATAAAATAATCAGTAAGCCTCTTGTAGAACACAAAATTCTCATGGGTTTTTCCTGTACAGTGATGACATTTCAAAAGAAAAAAATTTTTTTTCCTTCCTACTAACAGAGGCTTAAAATATAAACTGTATTATCTCACATTTGCACAAAAAGTCCCCAAGGCAGCAGTAAGGACCCTAAGGGTGGCCAGCTTACCGCCCTGTGCGGCTCAGCAAGCCAGTATCCTCCCCTCGCGGGCCCAGGAGCTGCAGGAGTGCTGTGGCTCACCTGCAGCCTGATTTCCAGCGAGGAGAATGTAGCTCCTCCCATTCCCAGGTTCCTTCTTATCAACTGGGAAATCTTTCTAAGAGACATTCCAACCAGCCTCTGAAAATCTCCTCCTCGGGTCTAATGATCAGGTCTGAGCCTCAGACCTAAACATATCACTGGATTACTGGCAGCTGGGACGAGACCACTATCCCAGGGCTACTTCAGCCTGACCAAGATTCAGTTCCTGAACCCTAGGTCTCAGGTGCGATTTATGTTCTCTGAGTGCCTGGCTTGACGAACTCAGAACAAGATGAACGCACTGAGCGAAAGGAAGAATTAGAGGCTCTTCACGGGCAAGGATTGGCATCTCACACTCCCAAAGGTGGCCCTGGTCGCACAGTGGTTGAAATCACTTAGCCGCTAACCAAAGGGCAACTGGTTCAAACCCCAGCAACCATGGGAGGAAAATGTGACAGTCTGCTGCCTTACAGATTTACAACCTTGGGAAGCCGATGGGGCCATTCTACTTTGCCCCATAAGATGAGTCGTAATTGATTCAACCGCAACAAGTCTGATTTGATTTGTTGAGTGCACTACCAATGTCACTACAGAGGATTGTAAAGATTCTAGTAGATTGTACTCTACAGGACCAATTCTCCAACTGTGACCCCTCAGCCAGTAGCATCAGCATCTCCTAGAATCTGATCAGAAGTATAAATAAGCGGGCCCCACCCAGACATCAGAAACTTTTGAGTTGGTGCCTGGCAGCAACCCCTCTAGGTGATTCTGATCACCTGGAAAACCTGTTTGAGAATCAATCTTTTAAAATATCTTGTGTTTCATGAAGTTAACCACATTGATGACATTTCACAGGTCTTTGTGTATTTCAAGCATAAATTTATTTTGCAACAAAAGCTTTCCTTTAATAATATGAATCAGCTTAGATTTTTTATTCTCTCTCTCTTAAATTTAGCCCTAAATACTTTTGTGACTCAGTCAAAGAATCATTGCCTACTGATTTCCTTAGGCTGCTTGACTATTGTTCAAAACATTATTGTTCAAAAATCATTTTAATTTCGAGAATGGTATGTCTGATATAGCTTCTTTTAATTGCTTAGGGGGGAAAAGAACATGTCAGGCTGTATTCTCTACAGAAGCAAAACCAGTTGTGTTTGTATGTGTATGCATGTACTAAGAGAGTTATGTCCACAAATGGCTCATAGAATTGCCAAAGTGGATATGTTCAGTCCGGTTCAAGTCTGAGGGTCAGATGTAAATTTGAGGTATCTCCTGACTCGCCTAGCTGTCAGGACTGACAAACAGGAATTGAGAAGTTGAAGCAGTAAGACCACAGGCTGGTGGATGCATAGCTGAATTAATCCAAGGTGGGCAGTCTGCTGATGTACCCCTGTGACCGGCAAGCAGTATAGGCGGTAAATAAACCAGATGCAGGATCCAGATCCAGCGGGAGAAGTGCAACTAACATCTGCACAGTGTAAATGTGTGTGAAGCATAGGTCACACTCTGAATGGAGCTTTGCTCAATTCCGGCAAGGCTGTGACAAGACTAAGGATACACCACTCCACACTACGCTTCTCACAACTGCTTGGCTACTTCACAGAGGATTGCATGATAGAATTGATCACTTTATGCTAAATCTTATCATTGGAGAGTCCTGTCCCACACAAATTGATATAGAACCTAACTATTACAGAACAGTTGCCTGTTTGTTACTGAAACATAATTTCAAAATCCGATTGGAGACTTGTTACTGAAGCATTCAGCAACAATCGCAGCAGAACACTGACAGTGATGAGAAATTCAGGCCAGATTCAGAAGAGGACAAGGAACAAGGAATATCGTTATTGACTTCTGATACATCTTGACTGAAAACAAGACTACCAGAAAGATATTTATTGGTGTTGTATTGACTGATTAGGAAAAGGCATTTGGTGTTGTGGATCATAACAAACTGTAGATTTCCTTGATAAGAGTGGGAACTCCAGAACACGTCATTGAGCTCCTGTGGAAACTTAAATGGATAAAGAGGCAGCTGTGAAAACAGACCAAGAGAATACTGTACAGTTTTAAACCAAGAAAGGTGTGCATCAAGATTATAACCTCTGACTATGCTTGTTTAATCTGTATGCTAAGCAAATACTCAGAAAAACGACTACAGGAAGAACTCAGCATCAGGTTTGGAGGAAGGCTCATTAACCACCTGTGAAATGTGGATGACACCACCTTCTTACTGAAAATGGAGAGGACTTGAAGCCCTTGTTGATGAAGATCAGGGATTGCAGTTTTCAATATGGACAACAGCACGACCGAACTAATAGGGGAACATATTTAACTTGTCAAGAATTTCATCCTACTTGGATACACACTCAGTGCTCCTGGAAACAGCAGTCAAGACAAAAAAGTGCCACTGCATTGCGTAACTGCTGCACAAGACCGCTTTAAAGGGTTGAAAAGCAAGCATGTTACTTTGAGAACTAAAGTGCACCTGATCCAAACCCTAATATTTTCAGTCATCCCATCTGAATTTGAAAGTTGGACATGAGTAAGGAAACCTGGAGAAAATCGATGCATCTGAATCATAGTGCTGGAGAAGAATATTGGAAGTACTGTGGAACGCCAAAGGAAGAAAGATGTCTGTCTTGGAAGAAGTACAGACAGAATGCTCCTTAGAAGTGAGGATGGTGACACTCAGTCTCACATAGTTTGGACATGTTATTGGGAGAGACCAGTCTCTGTAGAAGGACATCATGCTTAGGCAGCAAAAAGGAAGACATCCTTGAACAAGATTGACACAGTGACTGCAACAACAAACTCAAACATAGCAACAATTATGAGGATGGTGCAGGACCCCGCAGTGTTTCATTCTGCTGTACATAAGGTTACTATGCGTAGCTACTGAAATTATGGCACCTAAGGAAAAAATAACATAAGAGACCTAGTGGAATAACAGAGTATACACCAAGCTGTTTACCACAAGGTCAGTGGTTCAAACCCACCAGCTGCTCTGTGGGATGTTTAGGCTGTCTACTCCTGTAAAGATTTAAAATCTGAGTGGCAGTTCCACTCTGTCCTATAGGGTTGCTATGAGTTGAACTTGACCCTGTGGCAATGATTTTGAGTTGGAGGATAGGCAAAAATCTATTAGAAATATTCTGATTTCAAACAAAATATATGAGGATAAGTTATAGAGCATTTCTATGGGATTCTAATTTATTCATACACAGGCTTATATAAAAAAAGATGTTTAAGCATGTCTCTGTAATAAGTAAGATACATAAGAACTCGATTAACTGCTATTTCCATCATTCTTTTGAGCAAGACGAAAGGTAATGATAACAATATTTTATAAAATGAATCATAAGTGGATATGAATCTTGGATTTACCAATATAATCCAGAGAGCTTGATCCATTCAAGACTGGCTTCGAAGGGAATGAGCTGGGCCCATTATATTAAAGGCAAGGCAGTCAGCTCATGCAAGGAAGCCACATCTGAAACAGCAACTGAAATTTGAGTCACCACGTGATTAAATTTATAACTCCAAGGTCCATCATTTCCCCCAGGCCATACAGGCAAGTTTAAAGTGGATGTGGTGGAAATAACCATTCTGCATCCTTCAAGACTTTGATGCCACCATCACACTAATGTTTGTGATCCCTCCAAGAATGTGGATTAGCTTCCCAGGTAGAAGTAACTCAAGTGGATTCCACTTGGATTTTCCTTCCATAATGGTCCTTATTGCATTCAATTATGGGGGTTGTGCCAGTGGTTGGGTATATATATTCTAGTTATGCATTCTGATTCTGGGAAAATAACTATAGGACATGATCAGAACCCACTTAATATACTCTGTTACAAACCTGAGCTATGACTTCATACAGAAATTGACCTCCATATGCCTCCATTCTTCCAGATGGGACTTCAAATCATTTGGGATCTCCTGGAAATAGTGTCAGTCCAGAGCCAGAGTCCACTAATTCCTTAGAAGTCTTATTCCCTGTTCCCCAATGAATACTCAGTTCTATAATGGGCTGTAGATCCCTTTGGGGAAAGCTGTGAGAAAGACAAATATTTAAAAATTTTAGCAGTCTAATGAGGTCTTTTCTCAAAGGGACTTGGCCTTCCCTTCATTCAAGGGCTGTGCATCCATAAACTGGCTCAATTCTTAGAATTTATTGAGAGATTATGACTCCCTGTTCTGGCAATTCTTTGCCTGGCCAAGAATTCTTCCATCTGTACAGATCAAATATTTAGAAGTTTCCCATCTGTTTTCCTCCTATGTGCATCATGCATAAGTAACCAATGCCATGGTCTGGAGGAGTCAGATTATTCTGATGACTACTTTGTTCTGTCCATGACAGTAACCATGCCCACCTTGTCTTCTCTGTCGATGAAGTGCTGCCACTTGTCTCCTACCACGATAGGGACCAATCATCTCCATTGTACTTGGGTGTCTTAATTCAATTAGGGAAGTTGCACTGCCAAACCTGACTTACATGAAAGAGCAATCCCAGGTTCAGAGATGCTGGGCCTTTCTTTACTAGCTGTTGTGGTAAAAGATGTGTCCTTAGGACGCTCCATGGGTGAGTCTATGTGTCCATTCTGATAAATTAATTCTAACATGGTAATTTCACTAAGCCTTCATGCAGACAGTATACCTTCCTGGAGGAAAGAAGAACAGGCCACAAATAAGCTACAAGGGCTGGACTTAACCCACTTGTTATTCCAGTCTTAACCATAGATACGTTTTCAGTGAACGAAAAGAATGCCTCTGAGTTGGCATTCAGTACCCTTCCATGTTTTCCTAGTGTCCTCTTCAATGCAATTTTGTAATATCTTCTTTCTCAACTATCACTTTGATAAAATTTTACTCCTCAACAGAGCTGTCCGATTTTTGTTAAGAAAACTCATTGTATCAAAGAAGAGCCTGTTCAAAGATGAAAAAGCATAACCCCCGTGCTCAAATTAATAGGAGATGGCAGAGTGGATGGAATGCAGAAGTGGGCACAAGAACACAAGTCAAAAAGAGCACATGTTGGATGGGCTGAGATTAAGTACATGTACTAGAGGTGCCCATATGTTCCAGAAGACTCTCAGTGCTGCCCAGGAGTTTGTGCCGGAGTCTCTATCAGAAACACCAGACCAAGAGTTCACTGTGCCACAACCATTATTACAGCCGCTCCAGGGCCTGTGCAGGAGCCTGACATGCTTACAATCTACTTTTATGAATACTTTATTATTTGTCTACTTATAAAATGCTTGTGGGCAGCCAGCTTAAATCTGAATCATGAAACAAAACAGAAGTTGCATTATTCATTAATGAAAGCAATATACATTGAGCACCAGAGGCAGTGTTTACCGAGGCCTGGTACAGTGGAGGCACATCTCACATCCACGTGAAGTCTTTAGTCTTGACAAGGAAAAAGCCAAAATTCCACTGCCATTGAATCGATTCCTATCCATAGTGATCCTACATGGGGTTTCTGAGAGTGTGAATATTTACAAAGCAGGTTGCCTTAGCTTTCTCTTGTTGAGTAGCTGCTTAGTTTAAATCGCAATCTCCTATATTCATAGCTCAGCTCCTAAACCCCCAAACCACTGGTGTCCCTCCTAATAAGAGAAGAATGGTATTACCTAAATGCTCAACAAAAAAGAGGTCAAATGAAACTTTTTGACTGGTACTGGTGGTGATAGACAGAGTACTTCCCTTCTTAATGGTTTCTGAAATTTGAACTGAAAAAAATATGGCAGACTGCAGGAAAGAGAAAAAAACCTATCAGAACTGCTACATGACTGGTGTTAGGAAGTAAAGATGCCCGGAGATATGAGAGTTTAACCATCAGAGTAAGTTCACAAAATCAGGGAGGTCCGCAAAGGTTGGCAAGAGGAAGTGACTTTTTATCTTTTTCTTTTTTTTATGGTAAAGATTAGAGAAAAACAGGGTTAATTGATCACCTTGGGAAAGAAATATTTTCTGGGTGATGATGAAGCCTGTGAAAAGATCTGTTTGTGGAAAGAAGTTTGGCAAGAAAAAGGTGCTGAAAGGAAGCCATTGAGACAGAAAGGCGGAAACAGAGAAGCACGGATGTGGGTGGCATGAAGGGCCTTTAACACAGAGACAGACCCTCAGCCATACTTTCCTTTACCCTCAGAGCAATGAGAAACTACACACATGTAAGCAGATGACTGATATGATGAGATTCGAGTTCTGAAAAGATTACTCTTACCAATGAGAAACCCTCGCACGAGCTTTCAGATGTAGAAGGGTAAGGCAAGCAAGGGTACTGCAAAATGAGACAAATATAGACTGACTGCTGTGCCATCTGAAGCGTGTTTCAAGAAAGCAAGGAAGACCAGCATTTAAGCAAGTAGTTAAACCAACAGAACTTCCCAGTCCCTGGGTGGCTTCCATGCAACGACACGCTGCTGCTGATGCAAGCAGGACTCTTCGCCGTTTCCAAGGATCTCGTATAGTGTTGTTGTTAGTGCTGAGACTACACACAACAAACATGCATCGGTTCATTTCTCATCCTCCTTTTCTGGATTGTTCCTGCCCACGAATATAAATTCACTTTTCCCTAAAATTCCTACCTAATCTTGTAAATTGCTTTCATCAATTTGATCCCATATGGATAGTTCTCAAAATAGCATCCTGCTCAAGGCAGTTAATGTTTACTAGTTACTTTTACACTGCTTTGGCTTTCAGAAAACTTCAGGAGAGACTTCCAGTTAAAGGTTTGGACATTGTATCAGGGCGACAGTTTCAGGAATGCCTTTAAGATCCAGGAAGTTTGGAGTCTATGAGATTTTTGAAGTACTGTTCACTTTTCCCCTTTTTTCGGGATAGTCCTATAAAATCTGTGATCCAAGCATTCAGTAATGGTAGAGCGGAAACATCCAGTTCTTCTGGTTTCATGACAAAGGAAGCAGTCGCTCACTGCAGGCATTGCCACTTTCCAGGTCCTCCTCTTCCTGACTCTCCTGTTAGTCCAGGAGGACAGAGACCCATTATTGCACTGTGGACACCCACTTGCAAGCTTTTTCCCCCAACAGCTTTATTGATATATAATTCACATGTCATACAATTCACTAATTCAATCACAGCAAGAAGAGTTGTGCGATTATAATCACAATCGGTTTTAGAACATTTTCTTCATTCTTGTCCTCATTTTATTAGCTCCCTGAATTTCCCCAAAACTTCTTCTGCCATACCCGCAAGGAACCATTAATCCAGTGATTGTCGCTATAGATTTACCTAGTTTGGATTCCACACACAGAAAAACATTTTTAAGAGCAAACAAAAAGTGTAACAACATTAATAAATTAAAACAGACAAAAAGCTTCAATTGAAAAGAAAGCAGAAAATATTAAAAACTAGAACAAATTTAAATGAATCATAAGGGAGATCAGATGATAGGGTGCTAAATTTTAACCTAACTGCATCTGCAACCATCTGCTTTCCAATGCACTCTACAGGTTAGCAAGGCTGTCCACCTGGTCCATGGTCAGAGGGATTTCCCCGGGAGCTTAATCCATGTGCATTTCCCCTGCACTTTCTTTAAAAAACTGAAACAACTTTAAAATGGTCCAAAGGGGAGATCAAATAATAAGCTATCACATTTTGACCCAACTAGAGCTACCATAATTGACTTTGCAATGCTCTGGCTAATCACATCTGTCAACTATGATCAGAGGGAATTCGCCAGAAGCGTAATCATGCGCATGGATTTTTGGGCTTCCACTCTCATCCAAAATCTTCTGCAAGTTGGATGTTTATAATTTAAGCTCTGATATAATTTCCTCCTTTAGATTTCGATTAGATTATTATTATTATATTATTTATAATTTCTGGATCACACAGGCTGCTGTGCTTCTTCCATGTAGACTCGGTGCTTCACTTAGGTGGCTGTGTGTTTGAAAACAAGCCTTTAAGACCTCAGACATTATTCTTTCTGATACCCAGGCATCATCTCATTTTTTCACCACACTTTGCTGTTGAATTCATATCTTCAGTGATCTCCTCATAAGGTTGAACATGAAGCAGACCATACCAAAAGAACTAATTGTTCTTAGATTGTGGCTAAAATTAAGTGTAAGCCCCAAATCCATTTCTGCATCTATTGTTATTATATGTCCCTGGTTCATTTTAGAGTCATAATCGTCATTTTATGTTAGAGATCATTATCAATCATCCCCTGTGGAATTATTTCCATTGCCATCAAATCAATACTGACTCATAGCATCCTGTATGCAGTTTGCAAGACTGCTGATATTCACAGGAATAGAAAGCCTCATCCTTCCCTGCGGAGCTGCTTGGTGGTTTCAAACTACAGACTGTGGTTAGCAGCCCAATACACAATCACTATGCATTCACAGTGTCTTTAGTTTAGCCAGTGGTAAAGAATTGAAAACACTGTTGAGAAAAGAAAATTATAGAACTGTAGGCCGACTATGAACCGCAATGAATAGTTGATTTGCACAGATTCAACTCTTAAGTGACTGGATGCTATCTCTACAAACAATGGGGGTTGGTGATAAAGCAAATCCTCCAATAATGTTCATCCACAAGAGCAGAACCATGCCTACCAGATTAATATAGGGCCCACGATAGTGGGTATATGGTATTTCCTGGCCACTGTTCATAGGGCACCCACAAGACAAGAGATTTGAACCAAAGTCCGACGTCTGCTCATTCTATAGCCTTGGGCTGGCAGTCTTCTGCTACTTCTTACGAGGGAGTTTCGGCCAAAGTCCAATGGCTAGATGTGAGTTTCAGGTAAAACCCAGTTCACTTAGTGGGGCTTCACACCGAGCCCTTCTTGTGTGGCCCATAGAGGATGTTGTGTGCTATGAAATAACAAAGTCTAAAGTGCTAGTAGTCTACAGTAAGCGTTTAAGATTCCAGGCACTACACAGCAAACCAATAAAGCACTAAACATGTTATAAGGCCAATTAACTGAGATGTCACCTGTGTTAGTCTGGATAGACCAGAAACACAAATTCATAGATGCTCATATAAATATAAGAGAGATTTATGTACAAGAGCAATTGAATATTAAGAAAACATCCCAGCCCAGTCCAGATCAAGTCCATAAGTCCATGTGTCCGATACCAATCTATAAAATCTTCTTCAGACTCAAGAAACACGTACTATGACTCTGAATGCAGGAAGATCACAGGACAGTGGGTGGAAAGTCTTGTGGATCCAGTGACAGTAGAATTATCTCAGCACTGACAGGGGTCTTCACGTGGTTCCTTCAGCTCCAGAGGTCTGGCTCTATCAGCCTCTTCCCATGTGTCTTCTCCACAAGGATGTCTCACAAGGGAGTGAGTAGAGAAAGTGTGTGTCTCCTGTCTCCAGGGAGGAATACCAGAGTTCCCAGAATCCTCAGGAGAAGGAAATGTCCACACAGAGGTCTCATTGGCTATCACCTGATTGATGGGCTAGACTCCAGCCCTTCACTCTCAATCCTCTCAAATTGACAAACGATAAAATAACTACCACATCTCCTGAAACTATGAGCCTAAACATTCAAACAAGGGACCAAATCCCCTAGGGTTTTTCGTTGTGAGAATCCTCAGTGGTGATTCATTTTCACAAATTGTTTTAAAGGTCACTTTCTGCACATAATGCTTGTCCATTTTTCTTAAGATGTTCATGTGATATTTAGCTTTTCATTTGTGATCTTTGTAAAATTATAATGGCCAAAAAAATGAGCTTTATTATTTCTTTCACTGAATCGGTTTTCTCACAGTTCAATAAAATATATCACAGAATTTAGAATAAATAGCTTAGAGGTCAGAATGTCTTCCTCAAATGCTAAGATAAATTTAATGCTGAATTTTAAAATATATATTACTAAAGAGTTCTACTACATTTTTACTTCAATTTTCAGTGATGTTTTTCTTAGGGAGAATAGCGATACTAATTTATAAAAGTACATTTGTTTCTTTGATTTGTACTGAAATTGGTTAAGAGAAGATTCAATTTTGAAATATTTTCAATGGATCTAAACCCCAAATAGGATATTTTACTAGACAAATACAAATCACACTTTAAAAACATGATGTAACTTTTTATGAGAGACAAGTGTACTTTATTTTCTACCTGCCCAACACTATTGATAGTCTACAGAAGCATACTACTTCATTTATGCACTGTTATATATCTAGATGCATTTTTCTCCATTGCTTTATATACAAATTATTTCCCAGTGACTTCAAATCCATAGGCCTGGTCCATAACTTCCCACATGAGACTCCTTCCCTAAAGAAATGTGTCCTGGTAAGAGCTTCCATGTGTTAAGCCACTGATGTCGGGGGAAGAAAAAAACAGATTCATGGTATAAATCCATATTGTTATTCCCCAGTTTATCATTTCATATAATAAGAGATTATGTTGCTCCTACAATTCTGTCATATACCAACTGGCTGTAAGTGAATGCTATCTGACTATTCTCTGGAGAAAGTATGAATTTTAAATTGCAGTGCTTATACTAGGAATTGGACTGTGAATTTTCATCACTTTGAACTTAATATTTAATAAAACTTCAAGTCTGTAAAATTAGAAAAAAATTATTTAAAGTATCTTTAAAAGTATTACACATTCACGTTTAACATTATAGTTCCTTAAGAAATAATTCTCAAACTCAAATACTTCTGAACAAGCATTCTCTTTTTTCTGTTATACATGTGTAATATTAAAAATCATCAGCAGACATTTTTGACTGGTTATAAATTTTTTTCAAAGCACAAATATAAGATAATCACCACAGATAATATAAAAGGTAAGGGGGAAAGTTTTATTCATTATTTATTTTAATTAAGGAACTTTTCTGGATGTATGAAAAGAAATTCCTGATAAAAGGCAAGGGAAACAATGACTATTACTTTTATGAAGCTCAATGTGTATTTTATGAGGCAAAGTTTCTAATGTGGATGGTAAGTCATGACCTTTTAGCCTCAAGAATAATGGGATTAGGTTTACACTGATAGCAATTTTCCTCTGTGCTTTTGAAGCCATTGTTTTTAAGTGATAGAATAAAGATCTCTTTAAAAGCTGTTTATTTAGCGCATAAATAAGATGTCATTTGGCAATTAAGTGCAATTAAATTGCAAATGTACTTGCCATAATGCTTAATAGAAAATATAATGGAATTCTGAAAAAGAGTTGAAGAGTTGAACACCTGAGTTTAGGATCGCAAAATTCTCTATGTGCACATTATATTATTAAGGCACCTCTATGGGAAAATCTTATTTAAAACTGTAACTTTGAAATTTGTAGATTGCATGGAGGCTTAAACCTCTACTTTTATGTCTACATATTATTTATTATGCTATTGAAACTGGTGAACAAAGAACCAATGAAAAACCCTCACTGGCTGCATGACACACTATGGCATAACAGTTGTAAGAATTAATAAGACGTCAAATACTAATTGAGGTCATGGTTCAAATGCAAGAGTTTATCCTTTTGGCCAATTCCATTTCCATGCTGACCATCTGATTCCATCTGCCTGAGAATGAAGTTTTCTGTTCCCCATGTATTCATTTTTTGCAGTATTTCTGATTACAAGAAATAGTTTCCTTGGGTTATCTTCATTGAGGTGGTTTATTGTAGAGAAATATGAGGAATTAAAGGAGCTGGGAGCCTGTCTCAGCATTTGCATTGCCGCTTCTTATAAAGAGCCAGCATATGTTTCCAGGTATGGGGGTGGCTGCCAAAATCACAGACAGATCTGCTGATTGCACAGCAGCTTCAGTTTTCATTCTCTCTGAGGACATCCACCATAGCAGCCGAGTTGTTTCCCACATTGCTGCTATTATCCTAACTCTTTCCCTGAATGTCTCCATTTCAAATGTTCTGAAAAAAGAGGATTTGATTCATTCTATCTATACATCATAAATATTGGCTGTGTTTACTTGGCTCAGCTTTAGTGCTAAATCAGCCAAAGGTGAATCGGGAACTTGGGCCTTCTCCACTGGGAACAGACCAGGGCAGGATGAGCTCTGCACAGGACATCATTCTGTTGGGATGCTCATGGGAAGGGTACCTCGCATTCGAAGGCCTTCAACTCTTGTCCTGAATATACATGAATATGGGACAAATTTGGTGTTAGTAAAATGAGGCGTTCGGAATTCATTTTTTAAGTCATACTTTATGCAGTATTCTTTAACATGTAATTTAAAGAAAGAGTTGTTTTCATCCAACATAAGAAGATAGTTTTGTCACCCTCGGTGGAGCTGAGCTCTGGGAAGGACTCCGCTGCAAGTCCACTTAGTGCACACCATGTGAGCAGTGCAATGCCAGTGCAAAGACCCTGACAAAGTATGGAGAGAGAAAAAGGATGTGGCCCCTGTCCAAAAAGGGATACCAGTTTAGATGACTGACAAGCTGAAACTTGATTGAGAAATGAAGAAGTTCATTTATAACCAAACCCTTTGCCATCCACTCAAATCCTACTCATAGTACCCCTATGTGACAAAGTCAACTACCCCTTAGGGGTTCCAAGCCTGCAATCTTGACAATAGCGGATACTGCAGAATGACTAGTGGATTCAAACAAACTTTGGGTTAGCAATTAAATACTTAAATCCTGCACCACAAGCTGGACTGTATGAAGCAGAATATATCACCAAGATTTCAGGAAGGCTTATTTTAACTTATGATATGCAGGTGACACAACCTGTCTGGTTGATAGCCGGTAAAACTTCAAGGACTTGCTGATGGATAAGAAGAACTCCAACCTTCAGCATGGATTACAACTCAATGTAAAGACAGCCAAAATTTTTAAAACTGGAAAAATAAAAACACCATAATAAACAGAAAAACAGATGGAAGTGGTCAGGATTTAATTTTGCTCATGGAAACTGTAGTCAAGAGATCAAAGAATGTACTTCAAAGGACAAAGACATCTTTATGTGCGAAGAGCGAGGATGCGTCTTTGAGGGCTCAGATACACCTGATCCAAGCCACGGCATTTTCAGTTCTCCCTATGCATGTAAAAGTTGTATAATGATAAAGATCACAAAAGAACGGACGTACTTGAATTATGGTGTTGGCAAAGAATATTGAGAGTGGGCTGCCAGAAGAACAAACAAATCGTAGAAGTACAGTCATAATGCTCTTGGAAGTTAGGATGGTGAGACTTTGTCTCATATTCTTCGGACATGTAATCAGGAGAGACCAGTTCCTGAAAGAGGACGAGTAGCAAAAAAGAAGAAAAAAGGAAGATTCTCAATAAGATGGGTTCACAAAGTGTCTGCAACAATGAGATCCATCGTAACAGCCCCTTTGAACACGGCACAGGATGGGGCAGTGTTTGGTTCTTTGGTTCATAGGACAGCGCCTAACAACCACAACCCCAGGGGGTCCTTTGAAGGCCATCCAGAAAGGAGAAGGCATGGAAGAGGAAAAGGATAGACTGTGAGTGAAGCAAACATCCTATTTCCTCTTGGTCCTGGATGCGTACCATTGCTGCGTGTTCAAAAAATGATGGCCATGAAATATCTTAAAATGTAGAAGTGTCTTTATTCAGTTAACTGGACAGCAATTTCGACAATAATAAAGTAATAGAGGGAACAGGGAAAAAGAAATTAAGCAGTTGGCTAAAGAGATGAAATTTCCTTAAAAGAATGAAAATTATAAAAAACACTAAACTGAAAGAAAATTAAAAGACCGCAACAAAATTAAAAATAGAACCATAAAAACCTATTAAATAGTAAGATAAAACAAAAAAGCAAAGAAAATTACAAACACAAGAAAATCAACACAGATAATTTCAATGAAAAAGATGCCAATAACACTATTTAAATAATACAGGAAAGTGACTTCCATGAAATAATACATGTCAATAAACATTTACTGCAAATGGATTTAATGCATCAGTTAAGATATATAAACTAGCAGAATAGATGAGAAAATATGACCCAATAATATGTTGCTCACATGAAACACAGCTCAGGCTTAAAGATAAAAATATACTTTAAAAAAATCAAAGGATGGAAAAAATATATCGAGCTAATAGTAGGCAAAAAAAATCAGCAGTGGCAATATGTATCCATCTGGTAAGATGGATATCAAAGTAAAATTTATCATGAGAGACAAAAAAGGCGAATTGGACAAGAAGACATAACATAATAAACACCTAGGCACCCAATGAAAAATTATCGAAATACATTAATCAAACTCTTATAAGCTTGGCAAATAGACAATAGTACAATAATCCTATGAAATCTCAATATACCATTCTCGAGGAAAGGCAGATAGACTGTAAATATAGTAAATACAGTAGACCTACACAACACAATTAATCAACTTGATCTATTACACATTGTGTTAGGCTGGGTTGACTAGAGAAATCTAGAGACAGTCATATATGTGTAAGAGAGCTTTATATCAAAGAGCAATTATATATTGAGAAAACGTCCCAGCCTAATACAGATCCAGTCTATAAATCCAATTTTAGCCCTTATGTCCGATACTAGTCCATAAATTCCTTTTTAGACTCATGCAGCACATGCAATGATGCCAAATACAGGAAGATCACAGGCGAGGGGTGGAAAGTCTTATAGATGCAGTGGTAGTGGAAGCATCTCAATGCTGGCGCAGGTCTCCACGTGGCTCCACCAGCTCTCTGAGCGTGGCTTCTCATCAGGAAGGCGAAGCAGTGTGGCCCATCTCCAAGAAGAAAGAAAGGAAGTTCCCAGAATCTTCATGAGAAGACCATGCCCATAAGGAGGCATCATCAGGCTGTGACCTGATTGACAGGCTAACCTCTACCCCTTCACTTTATTTATCAAGTTGGCATGAAATTACATAACTACCACACACATATACAGAACTCTTCACCCAACAATAACCTTCTTATCTAGCGCTCATGAAATGTACTCTAGAAAAATAGCATGTGCTCTACAATAGTCCACACGGCAAACATCAGTACATTTTAAAACATCAAGATACTATGATCTATCTTGTCATATCACAATACTATAGAATTAGAAATCAATAATAGGAAGAAAACCAAAATATAAATAAATTACATGGGAAATGAACATTAGGTAACTGAAGAAATAACGAGTGCAATCAAAAAATTCCTCAAAACAAGTGAAAACAAAAATAAGGCATACCAAACCTTTTGGAACATAACAGAAACAAGTATTATAGAGCAACTTATAGAAATAAACACATATCAAATAAGAAGAAAGAACCCAAATCAACCCCTTAACACCACACCTACCAGAAATTAGAATGTGAACAGCAAAATAAACCCTTAACTACCAGAAGAAAATACATTTAAAAGTTTATAACGATTAGAAAACAGAAAAATCAACAATTCGAGAAGGTGGTTCTTGGAAAAGATTAACAAAATTAACAAATCACTGGCAAATCTAAATAGGAATGGAAGGAGAAAAAGTAAATATCACAAGTAAGAAATGAAATAGGCAACATTACAAAAGAAATATTTGAAATAAAACCAATAATTATTTTATATTATGAAAGAGTATACTCCAACAAATTTTAAAAACTCAAAGTGATGGAGAAATATCTAGAAGTACATTACCTACCTAAATTAACACAGGTTGAGAAAGGAAAGTTTAACAGATTTTTAACACAAGAATAAGTAAATGAGGTCATTAAAAAACTGCCAACAACAAAAAACCTTGGACTTGATTGTTTTACTGGGATATTATGCCAAACATGGAGAAAATGTTTAATACTAATTCCACCAAAACTATTCTAGACTATAGAAAAGGACAGCACACTACTAAGCTCATTTTATGAAGCAAATATAATTTTAATATCAAAACGAGGCAAACACATCACCAGAATGGAAAAGTATAGACAAATATCGCTCCTGAATATACATATGAAAATCTTCAACAAAATTCTAGCTAATAAAACATTTTAAAATCCATCATGATCAAGTGGGTTTCATAGCAGGTACGCAAGGATTGTTGAATTAAAAAAAATAATCAATGTAATACCCTACATAAATAATACAGAAGAAAAAAATCATGGTTCTAGCAACTGGCTCATAAAGGTATTCCACAAAATTCAACAAGGTAAGACTACAGGGAAATCCTTCAACGTAATTAAGGTCATATGCAAATCCAACAGCTAGCATTTCTCTCAATGGGGAGAAACTGGAAGTGTTCTTCCAAATGCAAACCGGAGCTGACCTTGATCTTATGTAAATGTCCTGAAAGGCATAGCCTGAACTATTACATATCCAAAAGGAATCAAAGGCATACAAATTAGCAAAGAAGAAGAAAAACTCTACTTGTTTGCATATGGTATGATGTAGTCCAAGTTCTGGGATCATCTGCTCATTATGCACATTGAATAAGCATGGTGAAAGAACACAGCCCTGACAAGCACCTCTCCTGATTTTAAACCATGCAGTGTTCTCTTGTTCTGTTCAATGACTACCTCTTGATCCATGTACAGGTTCTACATGAGCACATTACAGTTCTGGAATTCCCATGCTTCTCAATATTATGACCTATGCAGTGAATGCCTTCACATAATCAATAAAACTCAAGTAAACAGTTTTCTGATAATCCCTGCTCTGCATCCACCTACCTGACTTCAATAATGATATCCTTTGTCCCATGTCCTCTTCTGAATCTGGCTTGAATTTGTTGCAACTGTTGTTGAATGACCTTCTCCTTAAGCTCCTTGTAGTGCTTTCAAAAATTATATCTGCAATATTCTCTTGACCTTCAGTTGGTTCTATGCCCCCCCCCCATTCTGTCTTTAAAAGGTTGTAGCCTCATTTCTGGCTCATAGTGACCCTGTGGGCCAGAGTAGAACCGCCCTGGGAGTTTCTGAGACTGCTATTCTTCGTGGGAATAGAAATTCCGGTCTGTACCCCGAGGAGTAGCTGGTGGTTTCTAACGAATGATCTTGTGGCTAGCAGCCCAGTGAATACCCACCATCCCACCGAGGATCTGCACAACTACATACGACAGGGACATTAATTATCTGCATTTTGCAGATAGAAACGTGAGGCACAGCAAGGTTCAGCAACTTGTTTATGGCGACAAAAATGATTTTGTGATGAAGCCTGGGTTGCAACTGTGCAGTGTGGCTCCCAAGCTGCCTCCTATGTCAGTCAAGAATCATAAGTTTTTAATGACATTTACAGGCTAATAAGTCTACACATTAATGTGCCTATGTGCCCTGTGTGCCTACACACACATGCCTGCATTGACGTAAACGTGAACAAAGCAGAAGGATGAAGAGACGGTGGAAACATTTTCAATATAATTTAAATGATTCCTCATCCTTTGAGATCTACAGCAATTATTGCTGAAAAGTTCCTGACTACCACTGGCCCCTCTTACCAAATTCCTCACCAGGTCTCTTCTGAGAGATGTACTATATTACATATACCTCTATTATTCTATGTTAAGCAAATATTGCAATGATTTTCTTACATACCTTTTTCTTCTGTTAGACTATGAGCTCCATAACTTATTCATCATTATATTTCTAACATTTCTCAAACAGCAAGGCATACTGTATAAATGGAATATGTGGGTTTTCGTGAATGATTGAATGCCTTCATGAGTGAATGATTGTGATGAATGCCATAGGAAAGGTACATCTATACACACACACACACACACACACACACAGAGGAAAGTTCAGAAAACATTGAGGGAAGAGAGGTTAACGTTTGGTGGAGACTTTAAGGGAATAGTCATAGGAGAAGAAAGCACTTGCAATGACCATTCATAAAGGGATAAGGTTACTAAATCTGTGTAATGTATTGCAGAGTAATAAGTGTATGTGGAGACAATGTGGTGGGGAACCTAGAAATTCATCTAGGGACCAGAGAGATGTTTCCCTATGTTGATGTACAGAGGCTACTGAACTCAGACCATTGTGTCTTTATGACCTCACTCCTTTGAGTCGATTCTGATTCATGGCAACCTTGTGTAGGGATTCCCAGGCTGCAAAACTTTCTGGACATCAATAGTCTCTTCTTTTTCTCAAGAAGAAGCTGATTTTGTTGAACTTCAAACCTTGTAGTTGGATGTAAATGGCTTATGTGACAGCACTACCAAGCTTCCTTGCTTTAGAGTGCCTGTAATTGAAGGTTGAGTAAGTGGGGCCGTGATGTTGAGCAATGGAATTAACTAACAGTCTCATGATTAGAATAGCAACATCACTGGAGATGGAAGATTTACTTGATTTCATCTTGAGTGGCCTTGCAACAATTCCCCTCCCCCACATGACTCCATTTCCTGCCCTTTCCTCCTTTTTTCCCTCATTTTACCTCCCATTCATGTACAATTTTATCTTCCTTCTATACCTATCTATCTATAAATCTGAAGTCTACTTCTTAGCTAACTAGAATTTCTATTGAAACCATTTCTGTGCAGTCAATTATAATTCACTCTGATACTACAGGGAAAATTTGAACTCCCCAGAGGGTTCCAAAGCTGTCATCTTTACAAAGCCTTCTATCCCTATGACAGTGTGGCCACTAGGGTCACCACACTTGTGGTTGTCGGCTGAGTGCTCAGCCACTGCACCCCCAGATCTCCTGAAGCTCCTATAGTGCTTTCAAAAGTTATATCTGCAATATTCTCTCGACCTCCGGTTGATGCCTCCCCTCCTGTTCTGTCTTTAAAAGGTGGCAACCTCTTTTCACAGCCAAATATTCTCTACACAAACACAGAATCCTTGACAGCCTACCAGATTGGAATGGAAAGGAAATGAAAAGCTTATTAAATACCTTTTAGATCCCTTAGCTGATTTCTTTAAGGCTCAGAGTACTGGCTGTATCATTAGATAAAACATTCAGTTAAAACATGAAAGATTTTCCTTGGTGGCCACTCTTGTTTTATAGGTACAGCATGAGATATAGAGGTGATTTGATTTTCCTTTCTCTTCTAAAATGATTAGAGATGGTTTATAGTTCATTTTCAATCAATATTTTCCAGAATTCTGGGACCCCCTTTTCTAGGAAATGATCATCGTAATTCAAATCTCTGTCATCTGAGATAGATTTTCATGATACATTCCCCTTGGGAATAGGATTGGCAACTAGTCAGACTTTTAAAGGATCAAACTTTCTAATAAGTATGTTTCGCAGGACAATGATCCTAACTTGCTTTTATATAGCATAGCATTCTGGAATGGATTATCAATCTTTCATGGAAACTATCCTAAAAGGTAATTGTGTCTTCACATATTTCTTGTGGCTTTTCTTTTTTTTTTTTAGATATTCTTTTAATTCTATTTTAAAGGTTAAATATTCTTTTTTTTAATCAATTTATTGGGGCTCATACAATTCATCACAATACATAGATCAATTGTGTAAAGCACATCTATACATTTGTTGCCCTCATTATTCCCAAAATTCACTTTCCTCTTGGGTTCCTGGAACCAGCTCATTTTCCTTTTTTCCTCTCCCCCTCCCTTCCTCCTTCCCCCTCCCCCATGGACCCTTGATAATTTATAAATTATTATTATATCTTATATTACACTGCCCTGCGTCTCCCTTCACCCACCCCTCTGCTGCCCGTCCCCCAGAGAGGAGGTTATATGTAGCTCCCTGTGATCAATTCCCCCTTTCTACACCCCCCTTCCCTCCTGGTATCGCCACTGTCACCCCTGGTCCTGAGGGGTTCATCTGTCCTAGATTCCCTGCGTTTCCAATTCCCATCTGTACCGCTGTGCATCCTCTGGTCTAACCAGGTCTGCAAGGCAGAATTGGGGTCATGGTAGTTGGGGGGAAGAAGTGTTTAAGAACTAGAGGAAGGTTGTGGGTTTCATTATTGCTATACTGAACCCTAAGTGACTCATCTCCCCACTACCCCTCTGCAAGGTATATCCAGTTGTCTAGAGATGGTGGCCGCTTGTTTACTTTCAAGCCTTTAAGTCCTGGCTTTTCTTTTAGTACTAAACAGAATATTTTAGTACTTGACAGCATATTGACCAACCAGAACCCTAAGGAAATTAAAATTATACCAGTTGCTTGGAACACTTTACTAATTAAATGCAAATCAATGTAGGATGGATACAGACATCTAGACTGTACTGATAAATATATTCTACAGAAAAGTTTTCAAGTTCATATAGGGGGTAATTCATTAGAGATGGGAAACATATTAGGTAGTGACATAATTAACAATATAATTAAACACTGGCAATTACTCAATACTATGAACAGGACTAATTGTGGTAGGCTTGGACATGATGGATCCATCAAGAAGAGCTGAGGGAAAATCTAATACGTGCCGAGAAGCAGAATCTGAGCCCTGGTGCAGAGTGGGTCACCGACTGGACCGGCACCACAGGGTCAGCAATTCCAACCACCGACGGGAGAAAGCGGAGCCTGTCCACTCCTGTGAGAGAACCTGCAGGACCCGCGGTGGCAGCCCATGAGGCAGTTCTGTAAGACTGCTATGAATCAGAATTGACCAGATGGCAGCGCGTTTGGTTTGGATTAGAACCAGAGTAAGCACTGAATAGTGAATAATCATAAATATGAGCCACGCTGGAATACAGCTCTATCATTATGGGCTGTTTAACTTAGGGCATATCTCTTACCCTCGCTGAACCCTACTGTTTTTTGTTTTTGAAATATTGACAATGGGAACTACACTGAAAGGGTTACTTTGAGAGTCAAATTATGTACACTACATGAAAAATTCTGTATTATATGATATGCTGTATAGATTCCCAGAAAACAAACAAACCTGTCTCGGAGAAAGTACAGCCAGATTACTCCTTAGACACTACAATGGCAAAACTTTGCCTCACACATTTGGGGCATTTATCAGGAGAGAGCAATCCCTAGAGGGGACATCATATTCGGTAAAGCAGGAGGTCAACCGAAAGAGGAAGTCCCTGCAGCACATGGCCTGACACAGCTCCCGCACAGTAGCTGGGAGACAGGCGGGACCCGGCGCTCCTTGGTGTTGTTGTGCATGAGGTGGCTAGCAATCAAAGCCAACTGGAGACCCAGCAAGAACAACGTTTATCTTTTCAACGCTTCAGAGCATCATGGTTTGACTATTGAACAAAACACTGTATTTTTGCCACCAACATCATGTCACGTATGGGTTTCACATTGCTCAGCTTTTACCTGATAATTTTCCTATTTTTTTTTCTGGTACAGAGAGTAGAGATTGGTAGGAAAATTAATGGCTGTCCTTGGCTCTATGAGTCAGAAAAGACTTGGTGGCAAGAGAGTTCGGGTTTTATCCCTTACTCACAAATATTCTCAGCTGCTTACCCAAGTAAGTTCCATTATTTTGCCATTAATTCTTGTTTAGCTGAAACCCAGAAAGTCACAGGGGCTCCATTTATGTGACTGTTAGGGAGAGATCATAACTCCTGAGGACTTCTCTGGCCTACTCGTAAAGCAAAAGAAATTGTATGAATCAAAAGAATTGAGAGCTGGAAAACAGAACTCCTAAATTGTCCTCTCAACCCCCCAAATGATGTAAATATCTCTATCTCTATCTGTCAATCATAATCAGTGGTGGTTTCCCACTGAGATGCCTTTGGCCCGAAGATGTTTGTGGCATGTCTTGGAGTTTGCCGTAAGAAATGGGACGGAGGGACAACTCAGTTTCCCAGGTAACTGTTTGCCTACTGACGTTGTTAGTTATTAGGCACTGTCTAGTCAGCCCCAACTCACAGTGACCTGATGCACAACAGAAGAAAGCCCCAGCCGCAAACCCCTCACCATTAATCTTGAGCCTTGCCTGTTAAGTTCTAGGAATTTGTATTTGTAATTTTGTTGAATTGAATTTTTTCTAGTAAATTCCTTCCTGGTGCTCATACTGAAACCTATTGGAGCTTCCTTGAATCTCCGGTACTTCCAGAATCCAGTGAGATCCCATTTTACTCAGATTAAACCCAAATATTTACAATGGCCCACACCTTGAGACATGAGCAAGATCTTCCTCTGTTCTCATCACCTACCCTACTCCCCCACTTCTTGGCCTTAGTCACCCTCCCACCCGAATTTCTAACTCAGAGTGTTCACCCTGCCTGCAACCATCTTCACTTAGATGGCCGCAGAGATCTTTTCTCCCTTCTTCAACTTTCATCTCAAAAGTCACCTTCTTAGGAAGAGTCCCTAGACAATCCTATTTATTTTCCTTCATAAAAATATATCTATCTGACATATGTATTCATCAAATTGTTCATTTATTGTCATCCTTCCCCCACCTGACTGGAGAAGCAAAGATCTTGCTTTATTTACCACACTATTCCAATTACCTGTAGCCTTCCACAGTTTGGAGTAATTGCTAAGTGAATTTTGTTTGAATGGCTGAACTCGTTAATAAAAGAGAGATGAAGGAAGGAGGATGGGAAGGAGATGGGACAGGAGGAAGGGAAAAAGAACAGATGAAAGGCACTCCTAAACACTGTTTGGAAAACACTGGGATTGAAGCTTATCCAAAGCCTTTTTGAATTCTGTAATTCTATGACCCTCTGAGTAAGAAAAAGAAACAACAACAACAAAAAACAACCAAACAATACTTAATGATCAAAATCCAAGTTCATTTTCTTCCAGGCTAGATTCAAAAGTTAAAAAAGGGAGAAAATAAAACAGTTGCACTAACTTGTATTGCTTTTGCAGACAGCTGTGGGAGCAAACAAGGAAACTGACCATTCTTCAGTGTATAAACCACAAAAAGGGAGTCTCTGATCAGTACTGCTTTAGAAATTCCACAGCAGGGCTTGCTGGCCTCTGGGAATGATTGCTCTTTCTCTCAGAAGCCTCTGTGGCATTTTTAGAGATTTGAAATACAGCACATTAGAAATATTTGTAGATAATATATTTCTCCTTTGGCATTGGTTTGAAATTACACAGATTCTTGGGCCATGTCCATTTGGAGCCATAATTTTACACCAGTCTGCTTGAATACATGTTTTAAAGAAAGACGTACAGAGTAATAATTGAAAACAACAAGAGAATCATTTCAAATGAATTCAACTTAGTAGTTCATAGTTTGGAAACTGAAAATGGGTTTTATTTTACTTCTAAAATTTCAAAATCCTTGAGGTTATGAATTATCCGGAGACATCCCAGCTTGGACTGTGATTGTTTGGGGCCATCAAGTTGGTTCTGACTCACAGCCTCCTCACATCAAACAGAACACGACTGACTCCCCAGGCCTGTGCCGTCCTCACAATGGGGTTTGGGGCTGGAGCCCATGGCGGCTTCTATGGGTCAATGTAGCTGATGGAGGGGCTTCCTCCTCTTTTGGGCTATCCTTCTACTTTACCAAGCATGATGTCCTTTTCCTGAACTCTTCTGTCCTCATAACATGTCAAAAATGCACGCGTCGAAGCCTCGTCGTCCTTGCTCCTAAAGAGCAGTCTGTCTGTACTTCTTCCCGGACAGATTTATTTGTTCATCCATGGAACTATCCATACTCATTGCCAGTGCCATAATTCAAATGTTCTTCCTTAATCCTTGCTCCACCTTCACATGGATATGAGACAATGGAAAATACCATTGCTTCTGTCAGCTGCATCTTAGTCCTCAAAGCGACATCCTTAGGTCTTCGTCCAATTAAAATGTTCTTCTGTTTCTTGATTGCTGCTTCCATGTGTATTGACTATCCATTCAAACAAAATGAAATCCTAGACAAATTTCATCTTTTCTCCATTTACCACAATGCTGTCTTTTAGTCTAATTGTGAGGATTTCGGTTTCCTTGCATTGAGTTTTGATCCATACTGAAGACTGCAATAGCTGATCTTCATCACAAGTGCCTCTGGTCTCCTAGCTTCCAGCAAACATCCTGGTGCCACCTTCTTCTTTCTGTAGCCCGCTTCTCAGATGGCGCGCTCAGCACTCAGACTCAATAAGTATGGCAAAGGCTACAACCCTGATGCACACCTTCCCTGATTTTAAACGCCTCTGGTAGAAAATATAAGATGCACGGCCTTCACCATATTTTCAAGTAAATATTTGCCCCAGTTAAACCCCTAATGCACCCATTTTTTAATTTTTATTTTATTCATTTATTTATTCATTCAGTCACAAAACATTAATAAGACTTATCATTGTAGTTTAAGAATTTGTACTCAATATAGAGGATGGATCAAATAGATTAGGCAAGAAGTTTGTTGGAAAATATAATATCACTTTTTTCACAAAATCAATACAAGACAGTAATAGAGAACATAAACTGCTAGTCGCTCCGGCTACTTACACACCCTGTAGCTTCATCTCCAGTGAGCGACTTTCCCTGCTCTATGCAGAAATCATGTCCGGGAATCGACCCCTTAAACCTCCCAAGTCATCCTCCCAGGTCTAGATTTGAAGCCCTGGGAGCTGAGGTGTAAGTGACAGCAGACTCTAAACCAGATGAGGGAATGGAGGGTGGCAGTGGCTAGTCAGAGACCAGATTTTGGATCACATCAGTGAAAAATACTCACCAGGGTCTGCCGGGTCCTGGATCTTCTGCCCAGCTCATATTTTCAAGTTTTCCTCAATGGTTACCTCCGTGGGTAATTAAATAGCTATCGACCCTAAACTATATAACTTGAAATAATACTATCTGATGTGTTGTTAATTCCTTTACTAACTGAGACCTCGTCTCATGAGACTGTGAAGCAGTAAAGAGCACAAACATGGACAATATCATGACAAAATAGAATTGGAATATAAAATCATGACCGAGGAATGTAGATCACCCACAGTTTAAGAAGAAAGACAACATGAATGAGCTAAGAGCTGTTAGACTGGGTCTTAAAGTTGTCTCTGAATCGGAGGCAGTGCCGTGAAAAACGAAGGCAGCGTCAGTCACACGGGCTGTGCTATTCTGAGGGAGAGGGTGACGAAAGAAAAAAATAAACAGCTTTCCTAAATTTTACTAAGAAAAACGTTTCCTGAGTTCTTAAACAAACAGAAAACCCTTTTGAGTAGTGAAAGTTGCCTCTATTTAACTTTTAGTTTTGTTTATATTTTCTTTATCTCGCATTTACATGTTGCTAGTAAAAATAACAGTTCATTTATGAAAATACTATGCAGTGGAGGTGGATTGGCAAAAATGTAGAAAATGTGCACTACTTGAGTAAAATATGACATATTTCTTCATTTTCTAGCAGGTTATATAGATGTAATACATATATAACACAATTCGCTCATTTAAATGTACAAATTTATTTTTCAGCGTATCCAAAGATAAGTGCAGCTATCATCACAATCAATCTTAGAACATTTTCACCACTCCAAAAGGAAACCCACTTACAGTCACTCCGCATTTCCCCCACGTGGCCCCCATCAGCATTTGGCAAACTAAAATTTGTTTTCTGTCTATGAATTTTTCAATACTAGAAATTTAAAGTGTAATTTACCAGTACAGGATCTTTACAACTGGATTTTTCCATTTGCAACACATTTTGAAGGTTCATGTATGCAGCTGCTGCCAATACTTAATTCATTCTTATTGAGAAAAAATATTCCACTGTATAAATGTAACATCTTCGACTTTCATTCATACGTGACAAATATTTTGAGAGAAAGACTTGGCTTTCTACTCCTGTAAGGATTTACAGGCTCAGAAGCCCCAGGGGCAGTTCTACTCTATCTGATAGGGTCGCTGTGTATCAGAGTAACTCAAAGGCAGTGATTAGGGTTTGGGTTATTATGAATAATGCTGTGATGAAAATTCATGTACCCATTTTTATATGGATATATGCTTTCATTTCTCTTGAGTACACTCTTGGAGGTCATATGGTAACTCCATATTTAACCATTTGAGTAAATGCCAGGCTGTTTCCTAAGCACCTATGCATGTTACATTAGTACTAGAAGGGTATGTGGGCTCCAATTTCTCTATATTCTTTCCAGTATTTGTTATTATTTATCTTTTTATTATTGTCATCCTGTGGGCATGAGGAGATATCTCATAATAGTTTTGATTGGCCTTTCTCTGATTCCTAATATTGTTGAGCATCTTGTCTTGTGCTTATAGGCCAAATGTGTACTTTCTTTGGAGCACTGTCTACTAATCTCCTTGGCCTACGAGTTATAAAAATGTCCTCCCACTCAGGGTGTTGTGTCTTCATTAGAACAATGATTTCCTTGGTGGCATCAACATGTTTAATTTTGAGGAGGCTCATTCCATCTATTGGTACTCACTTGTTTTTGATTATGTGTTTAGTGTCATATCTAAGAAACCATTGTTTAATCTATTGTCATAATAAAATATGCCTACATTTTCTTTTTTTAATATAATTTTATTAGGGGCTCATACAACTCTTATCACAATCCGTACATATAAAAATTCAGTAAAGCACATTTGTACATTCATTGCCCTCATCATTCTCAAAACATTTGCTCTCCACTTAAGCCCCAGGCATCAGCTCCTCATTTTTTCCTCCCTCCCCCTTCCCTCATGAACACTTGATAATTTATAAATTATTAGTCATATCTTTCCCTGCCCAACGTCTCCCTTCACCCACTTTTCTGTTGTCCGTCCCCCAGGGAAGAGGTCACATGTAGATCCTTGTAATCGGTTCCCCCTTTCCAACCCACCTGCCCTCTACCCTCCCAGTATCGCCACTCACACCACTGGTCCTGAAGGGATCATCCACCCTGGATTCCCTATGTTTCCAGTTCCTATCTGTACCAGTGTACATCCTCTGGTCTAGCCAGACTTTCAAGGTAGAATTCGGATCATGATAGTGGGGGGTGGGGGGCGGGGAAGCATTTAGGAACTAGAGGAAAATTGTATGTTTCATCATTGCTACATCGCACCATGACTGGCTCGTCTCCTCCACGAGACCCCTCTGCAAGGGGATCTCCAGTGGCCTACAAATGGGCTTTGGGTCTCCACTCCACACTCCCACCCTCATTCACAATGATATGATTTTTTGTTCTGATGATGCCTGATACCTGATCCCTTTGACACCTCGTGATTGCACAGGTTGGTGTGCTTCTTCCATGTGGGCTTTGTGGCTTCTGAACTATATGGCCGCTTGTTTACCTTCAAGCCTTTAAGACCCCAGATGCTATATCTTTTGATAGCTGGGCATAATCAGCTTTCTTCACCACATTTGCTTATGTACCCATTTGTCTTCAGTGATCATATCTGGGAGGTGAGCACACAATGATATGATTTTTTGTTCTTTGATGCCTAATAACTTATCCCTTTGGCACCTCGTGATCACGCAATGCCTACATTTTTTTCTAAGATTTTTTTTATGGAGTATTAGAACATGAACCTCACCTTTAGTATGGCTTTAATATATTTATATATATATATATATATATATATATATGAAATTTGCCATTCTAACCATTTTAAAGTATACAATTCAGTGACATTAATTACCTTCACAGTGATATGGAGTTATCACCACAAGCGATTTTTAAAGTAGCTCATTGCCACAAACATAAACACAGTACCCTGACTCACACTAACCCCATACCCTCTTCCCAGTTAGCCTTTGATAACCACGCACCTTTTGTCCCTACACTCTGGCCTATTATGATCTATCATAGAAGCAGGATCATGTAATACTTGTTTTTTGTGTCTGAATTCTTTCTTTTGTTTTTAACTGCTTATGCACGTTTGGTTTCATGTCACTGATTACAGTCCCTGCATGGAACATCTCTCCTCTATTCCACTTCCTCGCTGCGCTTCCCATTCCGTGACTGCTTCCTTTCTCACCCCTCCTGCCTGCCAAAAGTAGTCCTTGGGAAAATGCTGCCTTTTGGTCTCAACTGGTTGATTTTTCTAAGCAGTGTGTGCCACCCCCATTGTAGTAGTTGTCTTCTAAGACCTTACTTTCGGTCTTCGTCCGGTCTGAGGAAGTGTCCACATGAGCCTTGAGATGACTGTCCAACTTCATCATTTGCCTACAGCTGCCCGACAGCTCTCATAGCACAGATTATTCTTTTCCCACCGAATGGCACTGGCACCTCCTTGAAAATCCACTTGACCTAAACGTGGGGTTTATGACTGGACACTTAATTCCACTCCCCTTATCTAGTCTTCCACCGGTATTAGTCTCGATTGCTGTGATTTTTACTGTCAATTTTAAAATTGAGAAATGTGAGTTGTCTTACGTTGTTCTTTTGCAAGATTGTTTTTACAAATCTGGGCCCTTTAAATTTGAAGATATTTTTGTTTCAATTTCTATTAAAAAAAACTAGTTGAGATTTTGATAACGATCATACTGAATGTGTAGCTCAATTTGGGGAGTATTACTATCTGACCAATATTAAGTTTTATTTAGACTTTTACTAACTTGTTTCAGTGATGTGTTATAGTTCAACATATAAATCTTGCATTTCTATTGTTAAATTTTTGAGGAACCTTTTTTCAAGGCCTTCAAATAAAGTTATTCATATATTCATAGCTAACTACAGATTCATAATGAGGATTATTATTTGGTTTATAACCTGTATTGTGTAGCAGAGTCCTGACAAATGGTTCGTGAGCTAAAACGTCTGAGGAGTTATACGAAAAGACAAGTTGAACAGTTAATACTATGTAGAACAGTGTACAAGGAAGAAGGAGTCGGTTAGAGGAACGTAGAAGTGGTGTTAGGCCAGGTGGACTAGAAAAGCAAATCTAGTTACGCTTATATATGTAGAGTAGAGCGCTTTATATCAAGGAGTAATTGTATATCAAGCAAATATCCCAGTCTAGTCCATGTCAAGTCCATAGCCCAGTACTAGTCCATAGATCTAGCACTAGTCCATAAGTCCCTCTTCATGTGCACGAATCCACATGCAAGGAAGAAGTCAGGAAGATACCAGGCCGATGGGGGCAGTCATAGGATCCGATGGTGATGGCCACGTCAAAGGCTCCCAGCAACCAGGGACCGCCAGCAGGAAGGGGAAGGCAAAGAGAGAGGACGTTCCCAGGGCTCTCCTCATGAGAAGGCCATGCCCACAAGGAGGTACCATCAAGCTATGACCTGATTGACAGGCTAGACTCCACCCCCAACACTTTTATATATCTTCAAGTGGACATGAAATGATGTATCTACCACAGAAACAGAAAGGAGTCCGTATAAGTCTAATAACCAACCAAACTATTCTACAGCCCAACTGATATTAAAAAAGAAGAAAAAGAAAGGAAAGTTTTTTAAATTAGTTTGGATAAATGCACTAAAACATAAAACCTGCATTTTTGTTGTTGTTGTTGTTGATAATGTAACAAAAGTCTCTCTGTACTACTGTATAAATTTGTTATGGTTTTGTTTGTTTCAATTTTAGTTCAAAAGGGTTTTACATCAAATGGGGTTATACTTTTCAGGATGGGTAACAATAATAAACAGCATGGAATGTGGGTGTGGTTTTCCCATCGGTTGACAGATAAAATCAGATTGTGGTACATGTAGACAGGTCATTGGATTAAATGAGATTCAAGCAAAAGAAGAGAACTTTGGCTCACTCTGTAGAGAAACGACTGCTAAGGCTGGGCCAGGTGATTCGGTTGATGTCAGGCCCCCCTGGCAGCTCCCACATTCCCACCTTCTTGTGCTCGTGCCCCCCGGAAGCCTGGGCCCGGAGATAATCCAGGCAGTTGGCAGCCAGGCTGCCTGGTTTCATGTTGGACAATCAGGTAGGAAGAATGAAACACCACTTGTCTCAGCTGCTTGGTACAATGAAATCACTCCTTACTTATTCATGTAATTTTAAGCAGACCATGGTGCAAATTGTTCACATTTGACTGCTCACCACAAGGTGATGGTATAAACCTACTCAGTAGTACCAGGGAAGAAAGACCTGGTGATCTGCTTCTGTAGAGATTACAGCCAAGAAACCCCTGTGGAGAATGCTACTCTAGGAACTGACTCCATGACAACAAGGGTGATTGGCATTTGGGTAGTGTTAGCAAGTCATTTCGGTGCTCAGCTGCTAACAAGCATGTTGGTTAGGCACCTTGGAAGAAAGGCCTGGTGATCCACTTTAAAAATTAAGCCATTTGAGGCCTTTTAGAGCAGGCCTTCTCTGATGCACATGAGATATCCAAAAGTCAGCATTAACTTACAGGCAACTGTTAGTGTGGCCAGCAGGTGCTCTATGACTGGACTTCCAGATCTAACTCTGATGCTATGTATGTGTGTTTGACTGAGTGTGTGTGTGTGTGTGTGTGTGAGAGAATGAATTTGTATGTATGCTCTTTGTATCTTCCATTCCCTCGGCCTGAATTGATTAAAGGAGACCGTCCAGGAAAAGCATCTGGCACGGTGTCTTCTTTCTCTTTCCACACTTAACTTTTATTTTTATAAAGAGTAGGCCAAGAGCCCTCACTCCTCTGGCAGGTTGTCCTATTGTGGTGGCTTGCATATGACACTCTAAGCCTATAGCCAGTACTTCAAATAGCAGCGGTCACCCATGGTAAACAGGTTTCCGGAGAACATTCAGACTCAGAAAAGAGTAGGAAGAAGGAGGCAGCTTCTCCTTGAGAAAATGTAGCCACTGAAGACCTAGTAGCAGAACCTTGCCCGTGGTGGTGCTGAGAGATGAGCTGCTCAGGGTGGAAGGCACTCAAAGCGCAAATAGGGGAGATCCGCCTCCTCGACACAGAGTCAGCCTTCAGAACAATGGGGATGTAGCAAAGCTTTGGGGACCTTCCTTTCATCGTGGGGGATGGGTAGTGGTGAGGGGGCCGGTGAGGGCAACTCAAAATAAGAAGAAACCTCCATTAATAATCAAGCATGGAATGTATGAAGTATGACTCTAAGAAAATTGGAAATAACAACAAATAATAAGGGGGAACATGGAATGTATGTAGTGCAACTCTAGGAAAGGTGAAAATACCAAAAATGAAATGCATCACAGCTGATATCGTAGTTATTAGTGACATGGAATGAGCTGACACTCACCACTTGGAACCAGACAATTATATGGTTTACTAGGCAGGGAATGACAAGTTTAAATGTATGATACAGCATTCATCATCAAAAAGATTATTTCAAGATCTATTGTGACGTACAATGCTGTCTGCAATAAGATAATATCTACACCCCTACGAGTAAGTCCAATTAATGCAACTATTATTCAAATTTAGCACCCACTACTTAAGCCAATGATAAAGAAATTGAAGAATTCTAACAACATCTTATAAATATAAAAAGAATTCTAACAATATCTTCAGCCTAAATTGATCAGACGTGCAACCAATATCCATTGTTAATTACAGGTCATTAGAAATCAAACATTAGAATCAAAGAAGAAGGGTCAATAACAATGAGGAAAATATGGCCTTATTGATGAAACAAAGCTATAGATTGCATGATAGAATTTTACAAGCCCACCTGTGGCTTCATTTTAGATCCCTGTTTCAACTGTGGAAGCAGAAACTATACACGTGGACCTGGAAAAATAGAAAGTGAAATGCACAGGAATCAAATTTACTGTATCTGTGGGTGGAATGAATTTAAAAGCTCAATGTCATCCGCCAAAACAAGGTCATGGGCCAACTATGGATAGACAATCAATTGTTAATATGCAAGTACGTTCAGGTTGAAGCTGTAGAAAATTAAAACAAGTCCATAAGAGCCAAAATACCAGCTTGAGTCTATCTGCTCTGAAGTTAAAGACCATCTCAAGATGATATTTGATGTGTTGAGCACTAATTATGGGAAACAATTAACTCTGGGATGGCATCAATAACGTCATACGTGAAGAAATCAAAAGGTCATTAAAAAGACAAAAAAGAGAAAAGTTCAAAGTGTTTGTCAGAAGAGACACTATAAGTTTCTCTTGAACATAGAAACTTGTTCTTGAACATAAAGAAGAAGTGATACAGTGAAAGAGCTGAACAGAACATTCCAAGGGGTAATCGAGAAGAGAAAACAAAGTAAATGATTATAATTACATTTACAAAGATCTTCAGTTAGAAAACCAAAAGGTAGCAACATGTTCAGTATATCTCAAATTGAAAGAACTAAAGGAAAAGAAATCAAACTAAGTAGCAGGAGTGGAGGATTCTGTGGACAAAATAATGAATGAAGCTGGAAGCATCAGAAGTGGAAGGAATAATCTCAGAAACACATAAGGAGTGAGCAAGTGAGTGAGTGAGTGAGTGAGTGAGTGAGTACAAAAATAAATTGGGGGACATTCAACCATTTCATGATCAAAAACCCAGTGGTTTTGAAGGAAGGAGTCCAAGCTGCACTGTAAGCATCAGCAAAAAACAAGGCACTGAATGTTGAAAGAATACCAACTGAAACGTTCCTCCCACCTGATGCAGGGCTGGAAGCACTGCATGAGTCTATGCCAAGAAATTTGGAAGACAGGTGCTTGAGCAGCCTCCTGTAAGATCCATAGGTGCTCCCATTCCAAAGAAAGGTGACCCAACAGAATGCACAAATTATCAAACAATATAATCAATGTCACATGCAAGTAAAATGTTGTTAATGATAATTTTAAAAACCCAACAGCAACAACAGTTGTAGCAGTCCATCCATGGGGAGCAGCCAGAAAGTCAAGGTGGGTCCAGGAAAGGATATAGAATGAGATATGGCATTGCTGCAGCAGACTGTACTTAGCTGAAAGCACCAAATACCAGAAAGATGCATACTGGACACATAAAATACCAGAAAGACACTTTCTTGTCTTTCATTGACTGTGCATTAGCATTTGACTGTTTTCATTATACCAAACTATAAAGTTTCAAAAAATGGGAATTATAGAACACTTAACTGTGTTCAGGTGGAAAAGACATTCAATGGAACACCATAAAGAGATATAAAATAGTTTAAATCAGGAAAGACACGAGCCAGTATACCACAGGGTTTTATCCTTTAACCATACCTATTAAATGTGTGTGCTAAACAAATCCTCTGGGAAGCTGGACTGTGTGAAGAAGAAGGCTCATTAACAACCTTTGATATTCAGATGACACAACCCTGTTTGCTGAAAGCAAAGGATATGTGAAGCACTTACTGATGAAGATCATAGACTACTGGCTTTAGTATAGATTACAGCTCAATGTAAAAAAATACATAGCCTCACAACTGGACCAAAAAATACTATATGATAAGCAGAGGAAAGATAGAAGGTGTCGAATATTTCATTTCACTTGGATCCACAACCAGTATTCACAAAAGCAGCTGCCAAGAAATCAAATGACATATTCCATTGGAGAAGTCTGTTGCACAAGAACTATTTATTGTGTTAAAGAGTAAAGATATCACTTGAAAGACTAAGGTATGCCGGACCCAAGCTCTAGTATTTTCAGTAGCCTCATACGCATGTGAAATATGAGCAGTGAATAAGAAAGACCAGAGAAGAACGCGGTGTTGAATGTGGTGTTGGTGAATAATCTTGAAAGTACTGTGAAACGCCAGAAGAGCAAACATATTGGTGTTGGAGAAAGTACGGCCAGAATACTCTTTAGAAGCTAGGATGGCATGACTTTGTCTCAGATACTTTGGACATGCTATCATGAAAGATAATTCCTTGGAAAAGGACATCATGCTTCATTTTTTTTTTAAAAAAAGGAAAAAGAGGAAGACTGTCAATGAGATGGGTTGGCAAAATGTCTGTAGGAATTGGCTCAAACATAACCAGAATTACGAAGATGGCGCAGGCCCAGCCAGTTGGGTTCTGTTGTCCGTAGGGTCTCTGTGAATCAGATGGAGACTCAGTGGTACATAATCGCGACAGCATACCACACCAACAGTCTCATAAAACGCAACACTAAAATGTATATTTCAGTCTACAGTTGGCATAAATATTATGTGATAATGAATAATGACTGTAATCGTTGTTTTCGCTTGCTTAATAACAAAAATGGTATAGTGAATAGCTGGAAATTAGAAAGCTAAGATGCTTTCCACACATCGTGTTGGTTATTTCATTTGCACAATAAGAAATTACAAGCCCCAAAGCATTTATTATGTAGTCTGTAGACATATAAAACAAAGTCAACTACAGTACAATTGCTTACTATATTTTTTATTATTGCCTTTATTTACAGTACATTATTATCTTGTTATTGTAATAATTTTAAGAGGCAATGTATGTTTCCATGCATGCATCAGGGAATTCAATCCTGAATAGTGAAATGAGAATGCCTTATCATGTTGCATAATCAAATTTAATTCATTTCAGTTAAAATTTTATCTTTTATATTGTTCTCTTGCATCGTAACATTCATAATATAGCTTCTAGGCTAAACATTAGACAGAAATAGAATGGATGAGTGGAACAATAATGGGCTTGCTTTTTAGTATGAAGGAATATTAGAATTGCATTAAATTACATATTAATGAAAAAATAAAGCAAAAGATAATAAGATGACAACTTTATGGTTGCATAAAGTCTAGAGTACAGTACATAGTTTTGCTATTTATCACATTGAATTTCCTTTGAAAACTTGCTTTTAATTATATTAAAATGTAATACAATCCAAATAGCCCCTCCTAATATATAAAAGTGCTCTCCTTATAATTTGGCTACAAGGAAAGAAAGGCTGTAATACAAAAGCATTCCCATGAGACCATATAAGCACCCGAAAACAAAATAAACTATTTAATCCTTTCTTTGGACACTGTTCATGGTGAGAAGTAGGAGGGATCCATTTGAGGCCCTTAGCAGGAGAAACAACCCCAAACCTTTCTCTGAGTCCATTCTAATTCCCCCAAACCTTCTACCTTCTCTTCCATCAATCACTCTGAGAGTTAAAATTGACAGGATGGAAGAAAACAAGTCAAAAGGGGCCCCCTTTCCCAGCAGGCTCCTGTTATGATCCTAGGAGGGAAAAGTTTGTCAAGTCTAGGCCCAGGAGGGAGAGAAACCTTTGTGGGCAGTTCCACCTTGCAGGGGATCATCATGCCCTAAGGAGAGACCAAAAGGGCAGACCACAGAGACACCACCCTCACTCTCCAAGTCAGGCTTGTGCTGAAGACTTTCCACCCCTGCAAGTCCCCCCAGCCCACCCCACCTCTCAGTCCTCCTACACAACCCCTGGTCCAGGCCAGCAGAGCTTCCAGGAGCCTCCCAGCCACAATAAACCAATGCCCACAGCCCAGGAGCCAGAAGAAAAAAAAATCAGTCTGAGGTATGGTTAGGCTTACTCCTAATGTGTGTTGAATTTTTGACATATGACCTTTCTTTACAATTTACTTGGCTAGCTGATATACTCTGCACAGTGGAGATGCCACTTGTAAGATCCAAGTTCCTTGGACTAGTCATTTGGTAAATGTTCCTGGCAGGTGATATTTTTCTGACATGAGATTACATTAATTTCTTAAATTACTTTTATTTTTTAGAAAGTGATATATAGAAATGATAGAGGGGATGCCTACTGATGCTTAACTTTCTCATTTCTGGTTGCCCTAGGTGTCCATTTGGATGTCTCGGCTGTAGTCAGTCTGGGTGGTATATTCATTTTCAGTGTGATCAACCCCATGATTGTTTGTGGAACCCTCATGTAAAGACAGATAGATGCCTGACCAATTCATTTATGACAAGAAGTCATTAAAATGAACACTGCTGTGTCAATTACCATAGTAATTGAAAATAGAAAATTAGGCAGTAAGCTAACACTGGAACAGAAAATGGGTCAATTACACAACAAAGGGGAGAGAAGGGGCCCTAGTGGTGTAGAGGTTCCGTGTTGGGCTGCCATCCTCAGAGTCGGCAGTTCGAAAGGAGAACCTTTCTACTCCAGACAACAATTACAGTCTGGGAAACCCGCAGCGGGGTCGTGATGAGTCAGCATTGACTGGATGCCGGTGAGTTTTTGAGATGGGAGGGTAAGAGCAGGAGTGGAGGAAATATTGAAGATAGAGGAGAGAGAGAGAGACATCTGATCTTGGGCAACAACATGTCCTCTATTTTCCCACGCAGAGGCACTGGTCAGAGACAAGGTGTCTTCCCTGGTGACATTTGAATGGGAACAAAGAGAGCAAAGAGGCCTCTCTAATCTCAGCTACATGGGGAAAGTCCTTAGGATTCTGCCTTTCATGTTACGTTTCCACCTGTTTTCATTGAAATCCGCTCCGTGGATTGATCGATGTTTTCTGCATCTGTTTGTCAGAGGCAAAATCGAATGTGGGAGTGAAACTGAAACACTTGGAAAGTACAGTAGCGATCGGAAATGAACCCTGGGGCTTCACCTAGAGAATCCTGGAATACAAGCTCTTAAATAAACACAAACTTTATAAATAGAGACGCCAAAGAACCTAAAACAATGATAATAATACTCGTGCGGCCCGTAAACACAGAGAGCGTGACTTGTGTCTGAGACTGTGACTTGCCACCGTGCCTCCCGTCTTTGTCCCACAGATGAGAAAACTGAAGGTGGGAGAGGTTGCATAACTGGGCTACACTCACTCACACATGCCAAAGTTAGGTTTCTAACATAAGCTGTGTATTTCTAACAGCCACTATTTTCATCATGATACTCAACTGCGTCCCTAACCGAGAAAATAACCCCCAATCCAGGAAGTTCAATAGCCAAACACAGCAAGCACACATCCACATCCACTAAAATGTCAATATTTTATTATTTGATTATCTGTGCGTCACATAGCACGACATCTAAGGAGCTCTATCGAAACAACAGTGCAGTGCTCAGTTGCTGACCCAAAGGGCTGGCAATTCAAATTCCCGACCTGCACTCTCATCCCCACATCTCCCCTCAGCCAGGATCAGGATCAGGACCTGCATCGTTTACAGCCTAGAAACCTTCAGGGGCAGCTCTGCTGTGTCACATGAATTGCAAGGAGTCAACATTGATATGCTGGCACTCAATGAACACAATATAGCATATACTATAGTCACACATTTTTGGTTTGTTTTATGGAACTCAGTTGTGTCGTTGAAAAACCAATTCCGAAATGGAAAGGCAGGAGAACACTGCTGAGTCCTCGTTTGGACCACAGAAGTATATTCTTCACAAAACCACTTCAGTGCCCGTGACTGCACCGTGAGAATGTGAATGTAAACACCTATTTTATGATTAATATAGTCATGTGCAATGTATTCATCTGCCAATCAATATTACTAATTAAATGGCAGAGGTCATTTTTCGAACTTCTTAAACTGAATCACCGTAGTCAATCTACTTGAAATATAACTAGTGTGTTTATTTTAATCAAACTGTTTATCTCTTTAGTACCACAAAATCGCTGCCAAAGGACCTGGTGATGTTAACAGACATCAAACATTGGCAGTTAGAAAATATCATCTGGGACTATCAAAGTTTATCCTTATTAATAGTATTATTCTTTGGACCTATGCAAGAATGTGTTATGAAATTATTATACATTTGAAATCTTCAGACCCAAACTGAACACTGCTAAAAAAACCCCAACAGTTTATTTATCGGGTATCAGATATTCTGCTTTGCTAGCACATAAGAATTTGCGTCACTATTTACAAAGTGTTAAATGACATCCTTGTGTTTTTTCAACAGACCAGCAGTACTCATGGTCGCTGACTCAGCACTTCAATGAGGAAAGATACTCCCCTGCTCCTAGGAATATGAAAGGATTAGCTGGGAGTCGAAATCAACCACAGCTATGTTCTGGTCACACGTGTGGCTTGACACCCCCTGAAGATTGTGAGCATCCTCACGAGCACCTGCACCATGGGCAGGAAACACGGCAGTCCTACTTGCTCAGCCCCACGGACAGCTGCCCCATGGACCACCATCGCTGTTCACCCCGAAGTTCCATTCATTCCGAATGCATGATGATGCCCATGGTGATGGGCGATCACATGTCCAGTAGCACTTTTCCCAGAATGCACTATAGCTCGCATTACGATACAAGAGACGATTGTGCCATGTCTCATGCCAGCACTAAAATTAACCGAATTCCAGCCAACCTCTTAGACCAGTTTGAGAAGCAGCTCCCTCTGCACAGAGACGGCTTCCATACTTTACAATACCAGAGGGCTTCGACTGCCGCCGAGCAGCGCAGCGAGAGCCCGGGCAGGATACGGCACCTTGTCCATTCTGTGCAAAAGCTCTTCACCAAGTCTCATTCTTTGGAAGGTTCTTCCAAGAGTAATGTCAATGGGACCAAAGGGGACAGTAGAGTGGAGGATCACCACCACAGCCACCACTCGAAACACAGTAAGCGGAGTAAGAGCAAGGAGCGGAAACCTGAAAGCAAGCATAAATCTGGCATGAGTAGTTGGTGGAGTTCGGATGACAATTTGGACAGTGATAGCACTTACCGAACACCTAGTGTGGTGAACAGGCACCACGTAGATCACATCTCCCATTGCTACCCTGAAACTCTCCAAGGCCCTTTCGGAGACCTCTCACTGAAGACCTCCAAAAGTAACAATGACGTCAAGTGTTCTGCTTGTGAAGGATTAGCCATGACCCCGGATGCAAAGTACATGAAAAGGAGTTCCTGGTCCACTCTTACAGTAAGCCAGGCCAAGGAAGCCTACCGCAAGAGCTCCCTCAACTTAGATAAGCCTCTGGTCCATCAGGAAATCAAGCCTTCCTTGAGGCCATGCCATTACCTTCAGGTAAGGAGCTTCAGTATTATGACTGCAGTGCTGTATAGCAATGTTGTGTAGACTGCAATATTGTGCAGTATTATGACTGCAATGTTCCTAGGAAAACGCCACAGAGGAGATGAACAGGCCTGCTCTGGAAGAGCCTTTGAGGCGTGCTTAGTTCTTTCTTTGAACCAAAACCCTACACAGGATGGGCCCGTTCATTTAATGCTTTACATGCTGGGGGGTATTTAGCAACACCAACAAAAATATATTAGCCCACAGTAATGTGTTTTCATTTGAAATTTCATCATTTGGTCTAATGTAAATTGCCCTGCAACTTTAATGAGTTCATTTGCCCTACCTGACAATAGCGTCTTTCAGTCTTCATAATGCCAGTGAATCTGATTGTAGAAAATGCATCTGCTTCTCTGTGATGGGGATTAAATGAAGGCACCAAAGGCAATAATATACTAACGGCAGAATTACGAGGGTTGTCATACTGTGGAATTATCCATTTTATATAATTTCCCTCTCATCTCTGTCTCCTAATCATGCCATCACTGAATGTGCCAGGGGGAAGTATCAGCCCACTGGGAGGCAACTTCCTCTTCTACAGATGCCTCTACAATTACTTCTATCAATGGACAGTTCTATCGACAAAGCTTCAAAGGCTGAGGTCTTGTCTTTGATATACAGCACATGTATATCTTGTGATCCAGTGCAAAAATCACTTTTTCTTGCCTGCGAGCAGCTGTGCATTGATTTTAGAGAAATCTTCATAGACTAATGAGTAATGTGAAATGCTAGCTGAGTCATCAGACAGTCAATTAATGGAACAGATAAACAACTGTGAATCTCTTCATGAGTCAGGGGATGGCAAATCCCTTCAACACCATCTAATGCCATCCTGGTACATTGTCCCAAACTCATTGCTTGAATTTTTAAAGGAAGTGCTAACCAAATTATTTTCACAGTTGTTTTCAAACAGGTAAATTAGTGATTTGACAAAATATTATTTTATAGTAATGGCAGATCTTACACTTTGCTTATAGTTGTCAGACTAATGGTATCACAATGTAAAAATTTATCTCTACATGCATAAGGAAACACAACCAGTTGGGTCCAATTTAACTACATTCATCACCATAGAAGAAAAATTGTCTTGTTATTTCCCCTGTGGTTATACCTGGACAATCTTTAGTCCAAGGTCTCCGAACACTTTAGGCTTAGGTGGCATTATGATTTTTGTGGTGTTACAATCTTTTCTTCCCTATATCTTCCTAATTCCAAAAGCTACATTTGTTTTCATTCCATCTACCCTAGCCTATCCTACACCTACACCTAAACTCTGCAGGACTTCAAATCGCCTCAGATCCTAACTTTAGTCATAAACTTTTTTTTAACTTTAGCAATTTCTCCTTTTAATGAACATCCTTCTCTCTGCATACCAACAGCTCTTTAATTTTTTATACATTATGGAAAATATCTATTACATAGAAAGATCAACAAGTAACATAATGAACCCTAGTGCACCCATAATCCAGCTTTACAAAGAATCAACTAATGGTCAATCTTGTATCGTTTCGATCCCACCCACATTCTCACCTAGATTACATTGACATCTAACTGTATAAATATTTCCATATTTCTGTCCAAAAGATCCTAACTGAAAGACAAAGACTCTTTCTTTTGGAGAATAATAAAAATATCATCATGCAAATTTTTTTCAAGCTATAACTCTATAATGCTTTCAAATATGTACTCAACATTTATATATCATTGATTGCTGGATTTCATTTTCAGAAGTTTCTCTGCATTAGAATCCTGACAAAGGGCTTACACGGGAAATGTTGATTTGTCTTATGAATTTTTAAAATCTACATGTTTTTCCTTTTCATCTCTCGTCTTGCTCTTCTCTCTTGCTTATTTATTTGGCTTGTTTGTTTGGGGTTAGTTTATTGGTCGGAAAGATCCCTGCAATATGAACTATGTGGTTGCCTTTCTCTAATGTCAAAAATGTTTCTCTCATTCTTTTATTACTGTAAGTTGGTAGCTAGGTCTATCAGTCCTTGAACTTATCTGCTGTGTTGGTCTTGGTAAACTAGGGAAACAAATCCACAGAAACTCATATGTGTATAAGAGAGAGTTTTATATAAAGGGTAAGTGTACATTCAGAAAGCATCCTAACCCTATCCAGTCCAAGCCCATAAGTTCAACTTGGCCCATATGTCCAACACCGATCTCCAAAGTCCTCCTCAAACTCACAAAACACACACAATGACACCAAATGCAGGAGGATCACAGGCCAGTGGGTAGAAAGTCTTTGAATCCAGTGGCGGTGTAAGCATCTCAGCGCTGGCAGGGGTCTCCACACGGCTGCTCCAGCACCCAGGACTGCATCACGGTAGGTCCATGTGTCTTCTCCTCAGGGATGGCTCCCAGGAAGTGAGCCTTGCCAGCTGAGGCATAGAATCAGCTAAGGCAGCCGCTTGCTGGTCCGACCATCAAAGAGCAAGAGACAGGAGAACTAGAAAGGCGAGCCTCACGGTGCCATTTTATCTCTCCGCCATTCAATTAATCCCACATGTGTTTATCAGCCAGCTTGGCATAACAAAGATAAACCTTAACTGTCTCATCTGCCCATGGCTTCTCAGTGTATGCTTGTATTGCTCACTCACTGTTTGAAGTTCATTAGTCATATTTCTCAGCCTCTAAGCATCTTTTGGGTAAAAGTTCTGCCAGATCATCTCCTTCATTTCGGGCTTCTGAGCGTCAGCAGAAAGCAAATAGCTGCCTGGGAAAACTGGCAGAATGACTGACTGATATAAGCGATCGGGCGTTAAGTTGGAGCTGTTGTCTGGCATTACACATTTCCAAGACTTCAAAGCAGGATTTCTTTCATTAGCAACATATGAAAATGACAGTTGGTGATGTGACCCTATGTCGAAAATGTGATTCAATAGAACACAGAATTAAAATAAAATCCTCTTGGGACTAAATGCTGTTCACGACCGAGATGAGCAAAAGAAGAGGAAAACAACCACCATGCTCCACCGCGGCCCAATTCCAACAGCTGTCCCGATTCCGACGAAGAGCTTCGCCAGTTCCTCCAGGAAGTTATAGTTACAGAGTCCGTGTCATGTCTAACAAATGTCTCGGACATCAGCCTGGCATTCTTCTTGTGCTCATAAATAATATATCCTCAGAAATTAAGGTTGAACATTATCATCCGAAGGCCAGGAAACATTTCCAGCTGCAAGCAAAACACTGCCGGGTGCCTGGTACAGCTGTGTGGATGGCTTTGATTGGCCCTGGTCCTTATCCAACGCACTGGGCTCCCGGCAGATGGCGCTTTTTCCAGGAACAACTTCCTCACCTTCTTTTGTGCTGCCTCTAAATGAAGCCCACCACTTTTTGAGACATAATTCTGTGAAGTTTTGTTTTATTTTCTTTTAAATTTACCTTCCTCACTGTTCGTGATAAGCCAGACCTGGATCACTTCTAAGGAGACTTATGAGGATAAATATCACATATTATACTCTTATCTCCTAGGGCTGTTTATGTCCTAGGACTGAATTGAAGTGATGTCCTGCATTTTCACGTTGGTTCCCTGGGTTTTGATTGAATCAAGCTTTCTGGAGAAAGATAAACATTTCTGTATCTTCACAAGCCCAGATTTTATTTCGCAATGAAGATGCAGGGGAATTTAAAGGAGTTTTGTCTGTAGATGCTAATGTGAGAGTAAAATTGAAAAGAGCTATTACAGAGGGGAAATTTCTCATAAACCTAGTTCATTTTTCACCAAAACCTAGAGAGATTTTGAACTGAGCAAAGACATTTTGCTTTTCATTTTCACCTTTATACATATTATGTACTTAACGTTAAGGGAAATTTTTTCATGTTTTTAAAGCTGATGAAAACAGACAACAAATAGAATTGAAAGACTGATCCTTTATTTTTCTTTTTTTCCCTACATCAGCAAGCCAAAGCATTTTAATTCAAACTCTTAATTAATATCATTTTGCTTTGGCTAAATGATTCATCTCAGTTTAGTTCAGTGACTGAAAAGCACACTGTGTGATGTACTGTGTTGAATGTTAGGAATTCAGAGATTAACACGTATGCTTGTTCCGGTCTACCCAGACAGCAGACAAAAGCAGACTGTGCCTCCTCAGAGGAAGGGCAGGCCTCTCGGGAGTTCAGTGCCTGTCCCTGCCACCCCAAAACAGGCATCAGCTCCTCCTGGCCAAGTGCCACGACTTGGCTTTTAAAGCAACGGTGCTCCACCACCTACTCTTCTATCTTCCTTTCGCTCCTTTGCTTTGCTTTACCCGTCTTCCACTCTTTGCTCTTGCTTCTCTTTTTGCCCTTCTTGTCCGCTGTTCCCCTGCTTCTCCAATGGGACCCCTCCTGGTGAAAAGGTTTAAAACTCGGTGGTGACTATTTAATTCTCTCAGTAGTTTTCATACAACTTAATGTTGCTGTGGTTGTGAGGCCCTGTAATGACCTCACACACAATGAAAGAAACACTGCCCAGCCCTTTGCCATCCTCACATGTGTTCCTATTCTTGAGCCCCTGGTTGTGGCCATGGTGGCAATCAAACTCTTTGAGAGCCTTCCTCTCCTCGATGCCTCTCGATTTTGCCAAGCATGTGTCCTTCTACAGCAGCAGTTCTCAACCTTCCAAATGCCTAAAGAACTACTCAACATTTCACCATTTTAGAAGGTAGCATATGAGCAAGAACCAATGATGCTGAAGGAAGATGTTTACATTGCACTGAAAGCATTAGACCAAAACAAGGTTATAGGAATGGATGGAATGCCAATTGAAATGTTCTTTTTGGTACAGTGACTTTGTATATTCTTTCCTTCTTTCGATGCTTCCTGCATCGTTCAATATTTAATAGTCTAATCATTATTAAGAAGACTTATGCAATCATCACCACAATAATTTCAGTACATCTTTCTTCTTTCCCATAATCATTGTTATCAGTCATTTTCCCACAACCTCCCCTGCTATGTCTCTAGGGAATTATTAATCCAGTTACAGTCTTTATAGATTTAGCTATCCTGAATTTCATATACAGAACTCATACAAAACAAGAAATAAACAAAGAAAATAATGATAAAACAAAATGGAGAAAAGCCTCAATCAAAAAAAAAGCAGAACATATTAAAAATTGAAATGTTTAAATGAGTCACAAGGGAGATTAAATGATAAGGCATTACATTTGAACCTACATACATCTGTCATAATCAGCTTTACAATGTTCTCTGTATGAGGGAAAGGCTATTTAACTCCCTCAACTGTAGTCAAAGAGAATTAACAGGAAGATTAATCAGTGTGGGGGCCCTAAAAATGGATTTGGGGCTTCCACTGTTATTGATGGCCTTCTGCAAACTGAATGTTCACAATTTAAGATCTGATGCCGTTCCCTTCTTCGGATTTGGATGTTCTTATTTACAATCCTTGAATCATACAATCTGATGTGCTTCTTCCATGTGGACTTAGTTGATGCCTTACTTACATGGCTGCTTATTTGAAGACGAGCCTTTAAGACCCCAGAGGATATTCTTTCAGATAGCTGGACAGGACACCATCTGGTTTCTTTACCATACTTTGCTATAACACCCATATCTTCAGTGATCTCTTTATGAGGCAATTATGGAATAGGACCATTTCATAAGAATGAATTGTTCTTAGATTGGGACTAAAATTAAATGAGATCCAAAATTCCATTCATATGTCTATGGCTTATTATGTCTCAAGTTCACTTGAGAGACAGCATAATCATTTTATAAAGAGGACATTATGAATCATCTTCCTGGGGTACAAGGTGATAATATTGTAATGCCATTAATAAGCCAGTGGTATAGATTTCAAAACACTATTGAGAAAAGAAAATTATACCTGTATAGCCCAGCATTTTAGACCACAATATATGAATTATTGTAAGGTACAGATTAAGAATGTGCCTGGACACTATTTACAGGAACAATGAGGGTTAGTGGTAGGGAAAATATTTCAATAACACTCATTCACATAGACAGAACCATGTCTACTAGACTAATATAAGTCATAAGAAAAAAAAGAGACCATTATAATAGTAAATACATGGAAGCCTCAGGCCACCATTTCTTGGGCACCCTCAAAACAAGAGAACCTAACCAAAGTCCATTGACCACCATTTCCCTAGTCTTGGGATAGCAGTCATCTGTGACTTCTTACACTAGGGTTCTTCTTTTGGTTAGTGTTGTTCACAGCTACCTTTGCATCGTAGGGCAGCTACATGGTAGTGTGTGTGCTTCTGGGTTTTTAGAAGCAGTTTGTTCGGTTTAGTAACTTGGGAGTTTCAGTAGGAGCCAGAAAACACATGGCAACGAAATGGAAAAAGGGGGAGTGATATTAGAGAGTGTGAGAGGTATGAGAGAGAATATAATAAAATGAATAATAAAAATAATAAGGAGCTGTCTGGATAAGCCAACAGATATGTTAACAATGGGAAAATGTAATTTAAGAGGGGAAATTGGGATTAATTCATTTCACGGAAATATATTGCATAAGGGAAAGGATAGTAAATATTTCAATAACACCCAAAGAGATCATTGATAGAGAAGAAGAAAAGTTAAGCACATATTGAAATCAGAAGAGGATTTATGTCTTCATAAGATAGATTGATATGGAAATCATATTAAAGACAAAAAGGGAAAAGATAGAATGACAGAAAAAGAGAACGAGAAGAAGATTTTTAAAAGAAAGAAAAATGACAAGGAGAAAAAGAAGAGCCCAAAGGTGTGGATGTGCATAGGTGAGACAACAGAGCTGGAATGTGAGTTGAGGCTTGGTCTCCTAAGTTTGAGATTGACTCCATGGTATGGGTTTAGTTTTTGGTTTTTGGGTGGACTACCTCCCAGTGATATGTTGAACAAATATCATTGTGAAAGATGGTGTAATTTTAAAAGTCTATTTCTGTCCATTGTATGGAACTTCATTAATTTCCTAAACTTTCACCCTGATACCTAAAAGACAAAAATCTTGACACTATACACAATATAAAAACAAATCACCTGCAGCTGAATTTATTAAGTCTCATGGCCACCCTATAGGACAATGTATAATGTTCATTTGCTTTCTGAGATTGTGACTCTTCAATGGGGTAGACAGTTACAGCTTTCTCCCTCTAAGTCACTGGTGGGTTTCACCCGGTCACTTTGTGTTTAACCAGCCAATACTTAACCCTGTCCTTCAAAACAATTTAAAAATTATGCAAGAGCCATCTATATATTTTTACAAACAAATGAAATCACCATTATCTTTATAATATCCTTCAAAATTTTTATAAGCAAAACTATGATGCCTTTATTTTCCTTTTCACTTTCACTTTGGAATGGCATACGGCTCCCGAGGCTCAGTTTGCTGACCCCTGGTCTTCACTTTCTTTGAGTGTAAGCTAAACTCAATCTATAGACTGATAACTTTCAAATGTTCATAATACTTATTCTCCTGAATTCCAGGCTCACATATACTCCTACTTTAATATCTTCAATATATCCCCCTTCCTTATAGCGTCCAAACATCTGGAATTCAATTAATGCAAGCCTCTTATGCTTATCTGCATCCATTTTTCATTCAGCTGCAGAATAACCATTTAAAATATAAATCAGGTTTTAAAGCAAAGGTTCTCAACCTGTGGGTTGCGACCCCCTTGGGGGTCAAACGACCCTTTCACAGGGGTCGCCCAATTCATAACAGTAGCAAAATTACAGCTATGAAGTAGCAACAAAAATAATTTTATGGTTGGGGTCACCACAACATGAGGAACTGTATTAAAGGGCCGTGGCATTAGGAAGGTTGAGAACTACTGTCTTAGAGCACATTACAATAAGTTAATCACAAAGGAGCAAATATTGTATGACCTAACTTAAATTTTTAAAAAATAAGTGAACATCTACTAGTGGTTACTAGGGGCACCAGGGAGCAGGGGAAAGTGGGTTACTGCTTAGGGAGTACTGAGTTTCAGTTTACAATCATGGGGAAATGGCCGTGATTAAAGGTAGGGTTGCAAAGCCAATCCCTGTGTTTGATGTCAATATATTGTACGCCAGTAAAAAGTATTAATAGCAGTTGCTTGTTAACTATACCAATATTGATAAGCGTGACAGAAATAACGCCGCCTCTGAGCTGCTTCTGGTCCTTTGGTCTTGGGGGTCCTGGCTCCGTGGCACAGCCCAGTTCATTGGCCTAATACCGTGTGTACAAGTGACCATCACAGGCCAGCAATTGTTTCTTCTTCACCGGGAGCAACGGAGAAAGGAGGACAGTCCAGAATGGCAGGCTCTGGAGTGGGGGGTTCATTGCCTCTGTGATCAACTGCCTTATTGTCCATGAGGCCTGGACAGCATTGCTGAACATTTTGACAAAAAGTTTTGTAGAAGTATCATAATTTTCTAATGAGGGTAGGATATGCAGAACATAATTTCAAAAGCTTAGGGATGGCAGACCTCCTAAAGCCATTGAGATTGGAGGAACTCCAAGCCTATTGCCCTCAAATGAACTTTAAACTTCAAACAAATATAGTCTATTGAGTTTTCTTAAAAGGAAATAATACTTTACTTAAATTGTAAAGAATGTCTTCCTAGAAAATTGTATTCTTTTAGGAACTATGTTTATGGTATCGAAATGATAGTAGTCACAAGACCAGATATGAACTTTAGAGGGCAGTGAATTTAAGCTGTTGTTGTTAGATACTATTTAGTCAGTCTTGACGACATAGAACCGAACTCAACACTGTGAGGTCCTGCATCCTCCTCACAATCTTTCCTGGGTGTGGGTCCATCGCTGAAACCACGGCCAATGCACTTCCTGGAGGGCTTCGCTCTTTTTTGCTGACCCTCTGCTTTATCAAGCTGGATGTCTTTCTCTGGGGACTGATCCCTCCTGAGTGCATGTTCAAAGCACATGAGGCTAACACTCACCATTCTGATTTCAAAGAAACATTCCAGCCGGCTTCTCAAATATAGTTTTGTTTGTCCTTCTGAAAGTCTATAAACCAAACCAAACTGATAGCCATCAGGTTGACTACGACACATATTGACACTGAAGGCAGGCTAGACGTGTTGCTTTTGAGTTTCCAAGGCTGGAAATGCTTACAACGACAGAAGTGTCCTCTTTGTCCCAAGGAGTGGCTGGTGGAGTTAAACTGCTGACTTTGAGGTTAGCAGTGGTCAATCAGCCTTTCTCCATTTATCTTGATGTTACCTACTGGTACAGTTGTGAGAATGTTGGACTTCATGACATTGAGTTGTAGTCCATACTGAAAGCTGCAGCCCTTGATCTTCATTAGCAAGTGCTTCAAGTTCTCCTCACTGTCAGCAAGCAAGGTTGTGTCATCTGCATATCTCAAGTTGTTTGTTAATAAGCCTTCCTCCAATCCTCATGCTACATTATTCTTCAGACAGTCCTACTTCTCTGATGATTTCCTCAGCATAGAGATTAAATAAGTTTGGGGAAAGGATACAACAACCCTGTCCCACACTTTTCCTGATTTTATCCCAAGGAGTATTCCCTTTTGCCTTGCACACAATTGCCTCTGGATCCATGTGCAAGTTCTACATGAGCACAATGAAGTGCTCTAGAATTCCCATTCTTATCAAGACTATCTATAGTTTGTTAAATCTATACAGTCTAATGCCTTGATCTAGTCAATGAAACACATGTAAACATTTTGCTAGTAGTCTCTGCTTTCAGCCAAGACCTCTCTGCATTAGCAATGGTATCCCTTATTCCACTTCCTCTACAAAGTCTTACTTAGACCTCTGGCTGCTCCCTGTTAATATACTGTTGTGGCCATTGTTGGATGATCTTCAGCAAAAGTTTACTTACATGTATATCAATAATATTATTCATAATTTGAGCATTCTATTGGGTCACCTTACTTTTTTGATCTCGTCCAGTCTATTGGCTAAGTAACTGTCTTCCAATTTTCCTGGCATCGACTATTGAGTACTTCCAGGGCTTCATCAGCTTGTTTAAACATTTCAATTGGTATTTCATCAATTCTTGGAGGCTTTTTTTGTCATTTTATTGGGGGCTCATACAATTCTTATCAGAATCCATACATCCATTCATTGTGTCAAGTGCATTTGTACATTTGTTGTCATCTTCATTCTCAAAACATTTGCTTTCTACTTCAGCCCTTGGTATCAGATCCACATTTTTCATTTCCCTCCCCATCCCCTCCTTCATGAACCCTTGATAATTAATAAATTAATATTATTTTGTCATGTCTAACACTGTCCAACATCCCTGGAGGCTTTTTTTCCCTAATGCTTTCAGTGCAGCTTGAACTTTTTTCCTTTGGTAGCATTGGGTCTTTCTCATATGCTCCCTCCCGAAATACTGGAATGTATAGTTCTTTTTGGTACAACGACCCTGCATAGTCTTTCTATCTTCTTTTGATGCTTCCTGAATCATTCAATATTTTGCCCATAGAAACTTCCAATATTGCAAGGATTTTGTCTTCCTTGGATCCACAATTAATGCTCATAGAAGGAGCAGTTAAAAAAACAAAACTTACATTGCATTAGGTAAATCTGTTGTGTAAGACCTCTTTAGAGTATTGAAAAGCAAGGATGTTACTTTGAGAACCTAGGGGCCCCTGACCCAAGCCATGGTATTTTCAATGACCTAATGAGCATGAGAAAGTTGGACATTGAATAAAGAAGAATCGACACATTTGAATTGTGATGCCAGAGAGGAACATTGAGAGTACCGTGACTGCCAGTGGAGAACCCGATCTGTTTCAGAAGGACAGTCAGGGTGCTCATTACAGGCACAGATGGCAAGACTTTATCTTACATGATTTGGATATGTTGTCAGAAGACACGAGTCCCTGTAGGACAGCATGTTTGGTAAAGTGGATGGGCAGCTAATGAGAGGAAGCTCTAGACAAGCTGCCTTGACATAAGTGGCTGCACAATGGGCTCAGATATAGAAACAGTTGTGAGGATGTGTAATGGTTCATTCTATAGTGCGCAGGGCTGGTACGATTGTACCCAACTCACTGGTATCTAACAGCAAAAGTTTTCAGCAAGCAAGGCTGTGTCATCTGCATATCACAGGTTGTCCATGAGCCTTCCTCCAATTCTGATCATGTGTTCTAAATAATCCACCTTCTTGGATTATTTGCTCAGAGTAGATTGAATAAGAACAGTGAATACATATAACCTTGACACACATTATCTCCTAGTTCTTTTCAGAGGACTGCCTATCGATCTATGTAGGGGTCCTCAAACTACAGCCCATGGGCCACATGCAGCCCGCCAAGGACATTTATCTGGGCCGTCGGATGTTTTTCTCCCTTTTGTTTTTTTATTTCAAAATAAGATATGTGAAGTGTGCATAGGAATTTGTTCATAGTTTTTTTTTAAACTATAGTCCGGCCCTTCAATGGGTCTGAGGGACAGTGAACTGGGCCCCTGTTTTAAAATTTTGAGGACCCCTAGGTTCCACATAAGCTCCATGAAATGTTATAGAATTCCCATTCCTCTCAATATTATCCATATACTTTGTTATGATCCATGCAGTCAAATGCCTTTGCATAGTCAACAAAACACAAATACAATTGATGTGTGGTTTGTTACAAGAATTGTAAGAGCCCCCAATAAAATTATTTAAAGAGAAATAAATAAACCATCTTTCTGATAGTCTCTGTTTTCTGTCAAGTGTTCAATAATTCAATAATAGTCTTCAATAATTTCTACATTCTGTTGCATTATCTTTGAGTGAGCAAAAATTTGGGCACGAATACTATATTCCAAACCGAAACGATATTTCACATTTCTTAGCAAAGCTCTTACTGAGCACCTCTAGTGTTGCATCCTTTTGTTAAAGCATTGCAATCAGTTTTCTGTCAGTTCCTGTAGTTTGTTTCCATCACTGCCTTCAGTGAAGCTTGGACTTCTTCCCGTACTCGGTCTTGATCATATGCTACCCGCTGAAAGGGTTTCATGTCAGCCAGCTCTTTGGGGTGTCACGATCATCGAGTCAGGTCTGACTCTGCAAACCCACAGGACAGAGTAAAACTGGTCTGTGGGCTTATGAGACTATAAGTCGTTAGGAAGTAGAAAGTCTCATCTTTGTCCTAAGGAGCAGCTGGAGGTTTCAAACTGCTGGCCTTACAATGAGCAGCCTACATTTTTAAATATTTTGCCCACAGAATCTGTAAATGCTGCAACTCGACGGTTTGATTTTTTCCTTCCTTCAGTTTTTATTCTGTTTTGTTTTGTATTTGATTTTTAGATCGACAGTTGTCAAGTTAGTTCTTCCCTGTTGATTTTCCTACTCCGGGTCTTTGGATGCTTAATTTGTAAAGTTTTACTCTGTCTTCTGGAATTGCACTTTGACATATTTTATTTAGCTGTTTTATTTCATCGTTGTCCCATTTGTTTTAGCTTCTCTGCATTCACGAAAACATTTCTAAGTCTCTTCTGGCATCTATATTGATCTTTTCTTTATTACTGAGCTTTTCTTTTCTTTTCTTGTTTATTATTATTAGTTGGGAGTTAAGACATATATCATACCATTCCATATTGCAAACACATCACGAAGAATTGTACCATTGTTACCACAATTAGTTTCCAAACATTTTTTTTCTACATAGACTCCTTGACATCATCTCCTTTCACCACTGCACTCCCTCCCCAAGAACGCCTTATGCTATTTGCTGTCCTATAGGTTCATCAGTCCTGGGTTTCAGATACTGAAAAATGGAAAAGCATGTAACACATCTTCAACAGCTGACCTCCATGACATAACACCTTTGAGATACACTCTAATAGGAACAAACAAAACTAAACAAACCAAAAATACAGAAAAATTTCTCTCCGATATTCTTACTGTCCTTTGGCTCTCTCGTATATGGTGTTCTCGGTGTCGATCATCCTACGAGTCATTAGTGCATACAATCTATTCTTGAGATGATCTGCAAATGTAGGTGAGATATACCTAATGTGGGCTTCATGGACTTGTTTACTGTTTGTTCTTCAGCTTCATCTTGAACTTGCATGTAAGCAATTGATAATCACTTCCATGGTCTTCCTCTGGTCTTTTTCTGGCTGATGAGATAAAGCTTCTGCATCATCTTTTTCCACGATTCTAATCAAATCAATTCCTGGGCATTTCACCTGGCTACTTCTACATTTATAGTTGAGTCTAATAAAGTTGTTGAATAAAGATATGTGCAGTGAAGTAGTCACTGTTGCTGCAAAATTTTATCATGTGACCTCCAGCACGATTTTTATTACAGGTGTCCTACAACTAGTGACCTTTCCATCCAACTTTAGCAGGTTAAATACCAGTAATTGTCAATGCCTCGTGATTGCATGTTGATCCATTGTAGATTGAAGAGTTGAATAAAAGTCTTCGATTTCTTCAGGTTTGGCACTAGTGGCTTATGTGAGTACTTGAATAAGACTCATATTGATGAATCTTCCCTGTCGGCATAGTATTATCACCCTATCACTGACAGGTGGCATAGTGGTTTTGTGTTGACCTGCAATTCACAAGGTCCAGAATTCAAAAACATGAGTGGCTCTTCAGGAGAAAGACAAGGACGTTCTCCTCCGTAAACAGTTACAACAGTCTGGGACACTCGTCCGGGTAGTTCTATGCTGCCCTATGACATCGCTATGAGCCGGCATCGACTTCATAACACTGAGTTTTCTTTGTTATCCCTGACAATATTGCACCTTAGGACACATCTAAAAAATGTTCTTTTTCACAATGGATGTGTTTTACTCAATAAGGAGGACTCTCTCAGAAAAGGAGGTTGTGTATGATTGCAAAACTCAAATAATATAATCAAGGATTCTGAGTGAATTGTACTTCTTGAAACTTAAATTCATGTTTGTTTATGCTGTGTATATTCTCAATAAAATAAAATCGCTTTTAAAACCTTTGCTTTCCAAAATGGCTTCTGGGGAGTGCTCCCCCTTGGAGTCATTGCCAAGTCCACCACAAATCTGGAATACAAAGAGTGCCGCCTGCTTCCTCTCCGTATCCTCTCAATGACTAGTGTGCTTCGTAAGCGTTTTTAAAAATTCATTAATTGAGTGAAGAAAACATTTCCCTAGGGAAAAATACAGCTTGTCATAGTATTTTTCTTTCTTGGTTTCAACATCCAAAAGAGAATGTTATTATAAAACTCTAGTCCTTTTACCTGTGCCTAGCTGCTTGAGAGGAAGGAATAATATTTTAATATCAAAGGATAGTTGAACTATCCTTAATGCAAGAAACAAGAATATAAAAACAGTTTTTTCAACTTAGGGAAATGCCTTCTTATAAATTATAAATATCCCTCTTCATTGTATGCAACTAGATAATTAAGATAATTAATTACAATGCAGCAAAGTCTGAAAATTGGATTTGCAGAAATGGGTTGATATTCTTATGAGAATGTACTCGTTTGCTCCTTCATTCACCCACTGGTGTTTATAAAGCCGGTTAATATTTTGGAATGCATGCTTGTTCAGGCTTATACATGGTCTGCTGATTTTTAACCATGGAAAACACCAGACAAGCTTATTTCTTCAGATATCGTGCTATTTTAGCATTATTCATAGGGGTGTTTGTTGTTTGGTAGTCTTGATACATATGCTTTAGCAATTGGGATGTTATTCTGCTTAGGCGCCGTGGAGTCGGCTCTGACCCATCACAACTTTATGCTCAACAGAGTGAACACTGCCGGTCCTGCGTCACCCTCACAATTGTTCCTAAGCTTGAGCCCACTGTAGCCACAGGATCAATCCGTCTCATTGAGGGCCTTCCTGTTTCTTGATGCCCCTCTACCAAGTATGATGTCCTTTTCCAGGGACTGGTCTTTTCTGAGCTATAGTACTTATAGGATGCATTCCTGGTATAAGGTACTTGAATTCATCCTTTGGTTAACTCTGTGTCCATTTCTCTTTATTGAAAGTTCTTCTATCCAAGACTGGATATTTGGCTTCTTAAATAAAAGTGAAAAAATTAAAAACCAAAAGCTGGTTTCATGTAGTAGTTAATTCACAGAATGCAAAATAAATCTTAACTTTTGAAAATGAAAACACGTTTTAGTCCACAGCAACAGTGTAAACCTGCTGGCCTGCCTCTGCCCTTTACATGGTGTGCGGGCTTCTTCTTGATCTGCCATTGGCTGACCTCACAGACGTCTCTCCTGTAACTTCTTCCTCAAAGGTTCAGCCCAAGCCAAGCAAGCTGCACACTCCTTGAGATATAGGGAGCTGTGTCCATTACACCATGTTGTCTTACATTTTTGCTGGTCAAATTAAATTATGTACAAGAACAATCAAGCTAAGCCCAGGGAAGCCTTCCAGATCCTCCTGGCTCTGTTCCACTTCTCTCCTTGCTTCCATTGCCCTTACTGAAGCATACTGTGACTCATGTAACGTCATGCCTATCTCCTCTACAAATGCGGTGGCCTTCCGGAGTATGCTTTTTATTAAACAAAGAATACAAGTCATCGTTATTGTTATTATTTATTATTACAAAAAGCAATATCTGCCCCATGTAGAAGAATTTTTAAATTTAAGAAAAAGGCAACATAATTGAAAAACCTATGAACCCTATTGTCCCGTGGTACAACCTGTTACACATCAGTACACATATTTTACTATGTATAATGCAGGTATATTACCTTTTAGGTTTAAGTGGGTGCATACTGAATGTGGAAAAATAATTTTCTTCCTTCACAAATATCTATTAGTCACAAAATGCACATTCTTCTGCAAGATTATTTTTGATGACTGAATGATATCCATCTGTGTTAGACAGGGTTCTCTAGAGAGATAAAACCAAATTGCTGATAATTTAATATATTTATTTATAAAGATAATTAGATATATAGCAAGAAATGAACTGTCAAGTCATATACAGATAAATATATAATACAAGAAATAAACGGTTAAATTATAAAGCACTACAAATGGCTCAGTGCAACTCATGTCCGTGAGAGAGTTGTGAGAGACTAGCAGTCCTTCAAGTCTAGTCTGCTGCCAGATCTTCCTCTATTTGTAGAGAGAGCTAGGCTATGTCAGTACAGCAGCCAATCACAAGGCAAGTCACCAACCACCAGTCCCCAGCCCCAGAGATGTCTTAAAGGGACCTCAACTTACAGCGACACAGTCCACAAGCTAGGCGTCCCACAGGTAGTGTAGCCTTTAAATTGAGGCACAGAACAAGCAAGGCAGCCGCACACTGGTCCGATGATCACAGAGCGAGAGACAAGAAAGGTAAGGCTCACCAAGCCATTTATCTCTCTGCCCTTCAATTAATCCCACTTGTGTTTATCAGCCAGGCTGGCACAATAAGCTATCTCACCATCTTTCTATATTAATGAATAATTCACCAATCCCTGAAAATGAATCTTATTTTCTAAGGGTACATTTGTAGATGCTGAGTTGCTGAATCATGGGGTGTGAACATTTTAAACAATTTTTCATAAACTAGATTTATAATTCTATTGGTAGCATTAAAAATATTTGCATCATTACATTTTTACCCTTCTTAGTAATGATATATACTTTTTAATTGTTCAAAACTGACTATGGGTAAAAATACACATAGATAAAGATTGGTGTATAGCCAGAGAAGTTAATTCTTTGCTCTTCCTTACGCCCTTTTCATCAGTACTGAAAAATGCTCACTACTGGGAAATAATATCTTCTGCGAAACCAAAATTCTGCCTGGGTAAATTGATGCCTATTTTCTCAATTGCTTATTTCTCACTGAAAAAGCCCTCTGTCTTATTAGGTGTTTCTTTGATTATACCTGCAGCTTTAACTGCTGCACATTGGTATCTGAGGGGCTTTTGCCTTTTCCAAGTTTTCAGTATTTGGCTATGCCCTTTCAACATGGTCTACAGTCTCTTTTAAATGTGGAGACCAGAATAGCGCATGAAGATCTTAGGAAGATCCGCTGAAAAGGACTGTAGACCTCACCTATTCCAATCACACTGTTTTACATTTGAAGGGTGTGGGCTTTGTGACTTTTCTGACGTCACACATCTTCTGGGAGTCAAGGGTGGAGTCTGAACCAGGAACTATCCATTGCCTTAAACTTGCCTTTCTAATCATGGTGCCGCATGTGGTTTAAGTGATTGTAACAGATTCCAGGGTGTGCTCTTTATGAAAGGAAGCCAAGAAGCAAGCAAGCAGAAGTACTTATCTAGCCAGCTTTAATTCACCCCAACGGTGCTTGAGAGATTTCACTTAGTCTAGATGCTTCTACTTGCCAAACTGGCTATCTTGTCGGTAGTATTCCTCCTCTACCAGGCTAAACCAAACAGCAAACCCACTACTTGGGAGTTGAGTTGATTTCAACTTATAATTATCTTAAAGGGTAGATAAGAACTGTCCCATAGGGTTTCACGGTTGTAAATTTGTGTGTGTGTGTGTGTGTGTGTGTGTGTGTTGTTCTCACTTTTTCTCGTGAACTGTGAGCTCCAACATAAAGACAATTATGAGGATGGTGCAGGACCCAGGCAGAGTTTCATTCTGTTACACATAGGGTCACGGTGAGACGATGAGTTGGAACCAACTTAAGAGCATCTGACACCAGCCACAACCTACAGAGAACTTTGTAAACATTTCTATGGTAAGCAATGGAGGGGCTAGTGAATTCAAGCAACTGAAACTTTGGATTCATAAATGAACACTTGAATCATAGCTAAGGTAACCAGATTTTAACATTGGTAAAGCGGGACACCATTGACCGGGGGTGGGTGGGGGTGGGGTGGGGGTGTGTGTTCTCGATGAAAAATTTGGTCTATATGGAGCAACGAACATTTTCATAGAATGCAAAAATAGTATTGTAATATATATATTTAAATTTCAACATAAGTACAATTTACAAGTATAATACATTAAAAATTATGTACAGTATTATTTTATTCTTTGGCATATTTCTCATTTGAGTGAATTTTTTTTTTAGTAGATTGCTGTCGTTGCTTAAAAGGTCATGGAATTTTTCACAAGAATTTGTTAAATTATATTTCACACATAAAATGGCTTTCAAAGTCTCAACACTTA
>NW_022103906.1:3778197-3801478 GCF_000313985.2 Echinops telfairi
ATTCTTGATTAAAAATTTGGTCTATATGGAGCAACAAAAATTTTCATAGATTGCAAAAATAGTATTGTAATATATATGTCTCTATTTCAACATAAGTACAATTTACAAATATAATACATTTTTAAAATTATGTACAGTATTATTTTATTGGCACATTCTTTGGCATATTTCTCATTTGAGTGAATTTTTTTTAGTAGATTGCTGTTGTTGTTTAAAAGGTCATAGATCTGAAAGAATGATTATGATTAATAGCATGAAAACATGTAAGTCCTTCTCCTAATGCTAATTTCTTTTCTTCATCTCCATAAGTTGTTTTCTGAAAAAATTCCTGTATTTTGGAGGAAGATACAGCAGTATTTAAATATCTTTTATGTTTCTGTGTCTCCAAGTGCTTTACCATGTAATCGCTTTTGGTATTTTTAATAAAAGGAAATTCACTTCTTAGATCATTGTTGAATTTTCATCCTCTTTTCTTACTCATTATGTTAAAAATCTAAAAAAAATTTTTTAAATTATATTATAAATTATTATACACATATTACTTAAAAACACAGTAAGCAGGTACATAATTACATGAACATATTTTGTTAGTTTATAAATTAAATTAATTTGATTGTTATAAATTAACTATATATTTTAAATTATTTTAATTTTAATCCTATATTTCTTTCTAAATAATAACAATACTAACGTATAATTTTTTTCTCTGAATTTGTCGTGTCACTTTCGAGGCCGGCGCTAGATTTTTGCCACCACTATAAAATATAAATAATACGAGTACTGTCTGTTAAATTCAAGAAAATTTACTTCCCTAAATTATCTGAATAGCTGCTTTGTTGACATCACGTGTTTAACTAGCACTAGCATGCAGTATGATATGTATCGTCTGTGAGACAGTTACAAAAAAAATTCCATTCTTCATTATGTCCAAACAATGGTGGTCGAATTCTAACAACTGATCAACAATGCGAACTTTGATAAGCAGTTCTCGATAATCAGTTCTCAACAATTATTTGTTATTATTAAAGTTTAACATTATAAAATTAACCAAAATAATATAAAACTCATATCCTGGCAAAATAGCTTGTCGGGCAATCTTTCCAAATATCGGGATTTTTTAAAAACGCAGTGGGCTGCGGAACCAATTGTTAAAAATCGGGACTGTCCGGCACTGCGTAGGCTCCTCTGGACTTGGCCAGGGGGGTGAAAACGCTTCACATAAGTAAGGGATGCTTTCGTCCTTCCGACTTGGTTTCCGTTTTCCTGAGTTGTAGCATAGAACCTTTCTCATCCCAAAGCTGTGTTACCATCTCCTGTTTTCAGGCGATGGATAAAAGGGACTGTCACGTGAAAAGCACTGCCTTTCCACACAGACGAGGTGCTTGGGTCTCTTCCGGAAGTGAATAATTGGCTCATTTGCAATAGCAAGACTGGAAAGAGTTGCATTCTTTTTAGAATCATATAAAGACTATATGTCAATATGTCTAAGTATTTTACAAATGAAAAACACCTACTGTGAATTTTTTAAAAACATGACATCATTTTCTTTCTACATGAACATCAAAGTAAAGGAAGTAATTGCAAGAGATTTATGTTCTCCAATTGCCAGGATGTTAGATCCTTTTTTCACGCAGAATTGATTGTGTAGTATGCATCATGAAGTGTGAGGATCTTTACACTGAGCTGCTGCACAGTGATTTTTGTTTTACTCTGTTTAGTTTTGTAAATGTGAAGTTGCCCTATAGATTAGACTTTTTCCAGAGCTTCCACATAGCTGGTCAAGCTAATGAACATCTGTGAACAGAAATCTATATCCTAGACAGAATGCAAGTGTTGGAAACACCTTATTAAAACAAGTTTCCTGATTTTTTGTTTCTGATTTTAGTAAAGTGGTAATCTCAATGTTATGTATGCTTGATGAATGAAAATATATTTACTTGATTTATCATATTTATCCTTTACCCTGCTCTTGAAATTTTTGAGTAGCTGTTTAATACATGGATTCATGTATAACATGTATTTATAGTTCCCACCATTCGTCCATTAGTTTGGCAGTGTGGTGGCTTGCTTATTTATGTGATACTGAAAGCTATGCCCCTGATGTTGCAAATACAAGCAGGTCACAAATGGTAGACAGATTTCAGCAGATCATGCAAACTAAGAAAGACTAGGCAGAAAGACTTGGTGATTGATCTACATCTTAAAAGATTGGCCAGAGAAATTTTTATAAATATCAGCAGAACACTTTATGATATATTGACAGAAGCTGAGTCCCTCAGGCTGGAAGGCATTCAAAATATTACTAAGACAGAGCTACAGCCCAAAGTAGCCTTAATGTCATGGGCGTAGTAAAGCTTTTTGTGCCTTCATTTGCTGGTGTGGCATGACTCAGAATGAGGAGAATAAATAGCTACAGAATCCATTAATAATCAGAACATAAGATGAGTAAAGTAAGAATCTAGGACAATTGAATGTAGTCAAAAATAAATTGAATACATAAAGGCCAATATTCTGGGTCTTTGTGAGCCAAAAAACTTGTATTGGCCATTTTGATTCACATAATTATATAACTTTCTATACCGGGAATAAGATATTATAGTGGAATGATGAAATATTCATCATCACAAAGAATATTTCAAGATCCATCCTGAGGTACACCCAGTGTCTGAGATGGATTTATATCCATGTGGCTACAAGGAAGACAAGATAATACAATTATTATTCAATTTTGCCTACCAACCAATTATGTTGAAAATGAAGAAACTGAATATTTTTACCAACTTCTACAGCTTAAAATTGATCAAACATGCAAGCAGTAATTACCACTGCATGTGGTAATTAGTGCTACACTGGAATGCAAAAGTTGGAAGCAAAGAAGGATCAGTAATTAGAAAACATGACATGGTTGATAAAAAATGACCCCAGAGATCACATGATGGAATTTGGCAAAACCAATGACCTATTTGTTGCAAAAACATGTGTTCAACAACATTAATAGAAACTATACATATAGACCTCTCCAAATGTAATATACATGACTTAAACCAACTAAATCTACGAAAAGAGATAGTGGAGAAGCTCCAAATCATCATTCAGAATAAAGTGAGAGACAGGCTACCAAATAATCACTTGCTCATATGCAAGTTCAAATTGAAGATGAAGTTAAAACAAGCTCAAGTTCATGAGAGCCTAACTACAAACTACCAAATATATGATGTGAATATAGAGACCATCTCAAGAATAGATTTGACACATAGGACAATAATCACCAAAGACCAGATGAGTTGTGGGATGGCATAAAAATTATCATGCATGAAGAAAGAAAAAGAACATTAAAAAAGAAGAGGAGAAAAAAACAAAATGGATGTCAGACGATATTCTGAAATTTGCTCTTGAACATGCAGCACCTAAAACAAATAGAAGAAATGAAGTACAAAAGCTGAAATGCATGCTAATAACAAAGAAAAGACAAAGAAGAGTATTATAATAAAATATTGAAAACTTGAGATTAGAAAGCCAAAAGTGAATAACACGCTCAAGCTTACGGACTGGAGAAACAATTCAAGCCTCAAGATGAAATATTGAAGGATTCTATGGGGAAAATACTGAGCAACACAGGAAGCAAGAGAGAATTTTCGGTAATAAGAATCGGTCAACATTCATTCACTTCAGGAGGTGTGATATGATCAAGACCACTGGTATCCAGACTGTACTGAAGGCATTGTCGAAAAAATAAATCTCTAGGATATGACAATAAAATTTCAGATGTTTCAACAAACAAATGCAATGCTGAAAACCCACTCATCTGTGCCAAGAAATTTGGAAGACAGCTACCAGACCAACTAGAAGAGACCCATATGTGTACCCATTTGAAAGAAAAGTGATTGAAGAAGAGGCATAAGTTATCAAAAATATTATAAATATCATACACAAGTTTTACTGCAGATAACTCAAAATATGGCTTCAGCAGGAAATTGAGAGGGAACTTCCAGAAATTATAGCCAGATTCAAAAGAGAACACGGAAAAAGGGATATCATCGCAGATATCATACAGACCTCAGTTGAAAGGGAAACTATCAGAAAGATGTTTACTCTGTTTTATTACTTATGGAAATGTATTCAACTGTCTGGCTCATACAACTTGTGGATTACATCGCAAAGAATGGAAATTCCAGAACAACTACTGTCCTCATGTGGGACCTTTACATAGATCAAGATACAACAGAATAGGGCTAGTGGGTGGTTTAAACTCAGGAACGGTGTGTGGGGATTGTATCCTTTCACTAGACTTATTCAGTTTGTATGCTGAGTAAGTAAACTTAATGCTTGGACTGTATGAACAAGAACAGGCCATCAGGGTAGGAGGCAGACTCGTTAACAGCTTGTCATATATAGATGACACTTCCTTGCTTGTTAGAAGGAAAGGGACTTGAAGCATTTATTAATGGAAACCAAAGACTATAGTCTATAAAATAGATTTTACCTCAATAAAAAATAAAACAAGTCCTCATAATTGGAAAATTAAGTAACATCACAAAAATGGAGGAAAGATTAACGTTGTCAAGAATTTCATTTTACTTTGATTTATAAGCGCTGCTCAAGGAAGCAGCAGTCAAGAAATCAGAGGATGTATTTCACTGGACTTCTGAAAAACGCTTCTTTAAGGTGTCAGAGAGCAAAGATGTCCCTGTGAGAAGTAAAGTGTACCTGACACCAGCCATGGAATTTTCAGTCACCTCATAGATATGCCAAAGCTGAATAAGGAATAAGGAAAACTAAAGAATTTATGTATTTGAATTATGGTAGAGAACAACTGAGTTAGTTTATTGTGCCAACCTGGCCCATAAACACATGTGGGGTTAATTGAAGGGTGGAGGGATAAATGGCTCCATGAGCCTCGCCTTTCTAGTTCTCGGGTTTCTTGCTTTGTGATGGTCGGACCAGGGTGCAGCTGCCTTAGCAGTTCCCTGCTTCAGCTGGCCAGGCTCACTTCCTGCAAGACATCCCCGAGGAGAAGCCGCATGGACCTACCCTGATGCAGCCCTGGGTGCTGGAGCAATCCTGTGGAGACTCAACTTTTCCAGCGCTGAGATGCTTACACGCTCACTGACTCGGCTTTCCTCCTGCAGTCAACATCATAGTGTGTGTTTTGTGAGATGGAGGAGGACTTGTGGATTGGTGTCGGACATACGGGTTAATGTTGGACTTGTGAGCTTGGGCAGCTCTGGGTAGGGATGTTTTCTTAATGTGCACTTACCCTTTATATAAAACTCTCTCCTATACATGAGCTTCTGTGGATTTGTTTCTCTAAAGTTCCCAGACTAACACAATAACATTGAACCACGGGCTGCTAAAAGAATGACCAAATCTGTCTTGGAAAAAGTACATCCAGAATGCTCCTGGGACACGAGGATGGCTAACCTCATCTCATGTACTTTGTACATGTTATTAATCAGGAGGAACCGCACTCTGGAGAAACATATTGCGGTTGGCAAAGTAGAGGGTGAGCAAAAAACAGGGACACCTTCAGTGAGATGGACCGGCCCTGGGACTGTAACAATAATTTCAGACGTGGCGGTGACTATGAGGATAGCTTAGTACTGGGCATTGTTTCATTCGGTTGTACATAGGGTCAGTAAGAGACTGAATCACATTAGTGGCACTTCACAACAAACGTTTATAATTCTGTAGGAAATAGCATGGAATTACTAGTTACAAAATTATTTTTCTTGTAGCAGTGGAGGTGTTTTTCATGTATGACGTAGCTCAATTTCTAGAGTTAAACCTCTACCCCTTTTCAACTTGATACTAAGGGATACATTTCCAATATTGTAGCTGTTTTCTTCCTCGTTTTCTCCTTTTTCTCTTATGTTCTTTCCCTTTACCTCATCTGGCTTCACTTTTTCTATTTATTTTATTTCATTATTTGCCTCTTTCCCTAATTTTCTTAATTTTCAATCTGTTTTTATGCTATATGGAAACAAATTTAATGGTATAAAGTTAGTAGTGATTTTTTCCCCTACCTAATGAGTTTTTAAGCATTTTTTTCTTCTACTTTACTAACATTTTTCAAAATGTCTATTCATTTTATAGTAGAATGAAACAATAATTATATTTCTATATCCTTTTAGGATTTGAATGACCAAATGCTAAGGAATATCTATCTTTGTGTTTCTAACTTTATGATCATTGATCATAAAGAGCTATAACTTCAAGTAATTGTAGAGAATCCCTGCCCCAAAAGCCACTTATAAAATGATAAATGACAAGATTGATGCAAATGGTATATCTTTTTATCCTAGGTGCCTCAAGATGAATGGGGAGGGTACCCAACTGGTGGTAAAGATGAGGAGATACCGTGCAGGAGAATGAGAAGTGGGAGTTATATTAAAGCCATGGGAGATGAGGAGAGTGGAGAATCGGACTCTAGCCCCAAAACATCACCCAAGGTAGCAATTCGACCAGAGTCCTTGTTAAAATCCATTGGACAGAGGCCACTTGGAGATCACCAAACGTAAGAATGACTAACTTGTCTTCCCTCTTGTAGAACAAATCTTCTTTGTTTCAGAACTCTTCTCTCATCAGATCTTGTTAATCTCAGGCTATTTGCCATCAACCTAAGAAGAAAACTCCTGAGTTGAAAACATTAGATTCTATGGGCATCAATTTTCACGTCTAAAAAAAAAGCAATACCTGACCTTTGGTTATTTATTGAATACATTGTAATTGAGAAAATATGTATGTTTCTACATCAAATTTTAAACTTATTGATCAGTGATATCTATCTATATATCTTTCCCAATCATTCCAAATATTTTCATCAAGGTGATATTATTCTATTTGTGTGATTATATATGTTGGTATGGATAAAATTTATATTGTGATGGTTTTGTTTACTATAACTTTATAAGTGCATATTTCTAGGCAATAATTATTGTGGGGGTGGGCAGGTACGGTATGAATTAGCTTTGTATGTGCCAGAAAACACATTATAGGCAGTACTTCAAATGTCATGACAGCTCCACTGCCATCAAGTCGATGGTGGCTCCTAGCCACCCTGTAGGACAGGGCAGGACTGCCCTGTGACTTTCTGAGACTTCAATTGTTTAGGGGGTAGAATGCCCCATCTGTCAGCCACAGAGCGGCTGGTTTCAAACTGCTGACCTTTCAAATCACAGCCCATGTGTAACCACTACACCACAAGAGTCCTCTAATGTCATGTAAATTTTCCCTCACTTTGACAAAAGAATTGAACCAACCCCTACTTGAAACAAATTCTTCATTAAAATAATCATCTTTTTCTGAGCACATAGCTGTTGAAGCAGTGAAAAGGCAATGGGTCCTTTCTGACATTAAAGCGAAATAAAACCCTATGCATCTGTACCGGCTCACTTCAATTTCTGAAAAACACACACATGAACTGATCTCTCTCATTCATGCGCTTTGGATTGCCTGAATTGATAACTATCTGCCAAAAGATAAGCAGATACAAAGTATTTGAGGAACAGGCTATTCAAAGAAATGATAGTTATTATTTTAATAAGCATATTATTGTGCATAAAAGTTCCTACAAGCAAATGTGTCTGTAAATAGTGCGAGCTGCTTTACATGTTGCCATTGATTTGCAACTGTAAGTTGTCAATGGTACTATGTAAATGAGACACAACAAGGTGACAAAGCTTCCTGATGCTTTGCAAATGTTGCTTGAAGGTTATGAATTGTGATGCACAGAGCAAAACTGCAGAGCTCCACATTGCTATCTTACTGGTGAATCATTCTTCACGAATCCATGATGCATACCATGTTAAGGAAAATAACTGATTTCTTCCAACAATTCGTTATCATTCATTAGCACTAACTTCCACAATGAAAAAGTAAGCTTGAATTGCAGCTGAGTATTCTATTTAACAAATTTGAACCATATCTTTACCATCTAGTTCCACTAACTTCAACAGCTGTGGTGTTGGAATACCACACAGGAAATATGACAGCAGGGACCACTACCTGTCTCACTCAATGCCTCTATTCATTAAGAAGATGGCCAGAGAACGTTTGTTGAAAAAATAACTTTAAGGGGGAAAAAAAGTTATGCTCTGAAGAAACTTAAGGGGAAGGAAGTTCTATATATGTAAGTAAAGAAAGAGTTACTATCAGTAAGGTTAATTGGAGAACTGTAAGAAATGCTGTGTAGGCACAAAGGCATGTCCTTTGAACCTTTCACACACACCCCCTCCAAAGTAAAATAAATGAGTTGGGCATTGATCCTCATCAACTTACACTTGAAGATGACTAAAGTCAGTTTGTTATCAGGTGAAGGATTTAGATGGTGCTATGATGCTGAGCATCCATGATGGAGAGGTGCTAGTGGAGAGTGCATACGAAAATAGACAAGAAAGAAAGTCCTGGAAATACACTTTAAAATTAGCCAATGAAAATAAGCTGGACCATAAGAGAGCATTTTCCAACTCGCTTGTTTTGGACTCTTCATCAGGAGAAATTAATCTCTAGAGGAAGACATCATGCTTGGTGAAGTAGAGTTATCAAAAGCATGGTATGCGATGGATTGGCACAGTAGCTACAATAATGGACTAACAACATTTAAGCATTTTGAATTATGTCAAATTGCTTTGCAGAGATGAAAATTAAACAATGATGCTTAGTCCCTTGGAACTCACAAATTCACTTATGACTTGCAGTTCTAAATTAGTGAATAAATTACCATGGATATACTGTCTCATTTTAAAGCTTTATGATTCACTTCATGATTCTGTACATTGGAAACAAACCATTGATAAATAGGGGAACGAGGCATGCTTTAACAGGTAATTTTTAAGATTTATGAACATTATTTTCATGTCAACAGTCACACTCTTTCCCTATTAGTCCCTAACAATATTATACTGCCCTGGTCCATTCTCTCATCTTTATTGATGAGTTTTCTTCATCATATAGAACCTCATCCTTGTAAAAGTTAGAAGTTAGGATTCACAAGGTATTTTTGTGGTGCAGACTCCGTAACCATTGCGTTTTATAAATGTAAAGCCCTTAATGCCCTCCGATCTTTACCGGTTCAATCCTGGAGCTGGAATTGTCTTGAAGGTGTGCCAGAGAATTGGGAAAACTGTCCAAAGCTGAAGGGGCAGAGCTGCTATGCCCCAGAGGCAGAAGAATGAGACCTGCTGGGGTGAAGAGGATGAAAAGGCCCCTATGCTGAGGGAGCAGATGTTCGGTCCCAGTGAGCCCTAAAGAAATAACTAACGCCCAGAGCTGAAGGTCTTTCACGCAAAGTCACTCTACAGAGGGAATGGTCAATGTACAGAATCTGAAGGGTAGGGCCATTGTCCATGCTGTCTCAAAGAAGAGATACTTATTTTTGAGCCTTGAAAGTTAATATATTTTTTCTGCTGTGTTTTGTACTTGCTTGGCATCTTTTGTTTTTCCTTTCCCTCTGAGTCTTTTTTATCTATAGTGAAAATTTTCTACCTATGCCTGTGCCTTTACTGTACATTGGGAACAGATAACGTGTACTACATAGCTCACAGTTTCACCATGAAAACATTTTCCCTAGGTTGAAAAATGCATAAGTCTCACCCAAATTGGTTTAAATGTTTCAGAAGATGTGATTGGGGGCTTGGTGTTGATTAGGACTTTTAATATGATGTGATAATATTTTGCATGTGGCCGTTTGCATGGGTTTGGGTGCAAAGGGTGGAATGTTATGGAATTATGTTCCTAAAAATGTATATCGTGAGTCTTAACCTCTGTACTTGTCGTTGTAATCTCATTTGGGAAGGGGAGATCTTTTCATGTGAATGAGGCAGGGCTGGTATCGATTACAGAGAGCACTGGGTGTAGGAATCAACTCAACAATAAGTTTGGTTTGGTTATCTTGAGTCCACTTCCCTTCCCTCCACGATTGAAACAGACTTTATTGTGACTTGGGTTTAGATTTGCAGTGCAGATCATCAGTTTTACAATTACATCAGGCAACAATTTATACGCATTTGTTTCATCTTAATGATTGCAATCCCCTGGATGTAACACCCTTTCTCCCACTTCTTCCCTGTTTCCTGTTTTCAGTCCTCCATCTTTTCTTAGCCTTATGAATTTGTCCTTAGGTGAACACTACCATTTTGATCTCAAATGGCAGATTATTTTAAGATGTGAGTACCTCTCTAGTGCTATCGCTCCCCTTATAAATCCATCCATTGTCTGGCTGAAATGATTTGAAACCGTAAGTATAAGTTCATGTCCAGAAAATGAAGGGTAAACATGGTCCACAGTTTTTAGGTTTCACCGAGCTCTTTTCAAACAGTAAACCTGATCAGATTGATGATGTGGAGCGTTGTTTCACAGTTTTCTCCCACTCTACCTAGGATCTTCTAATACAATTCCTTTCGGAGAAGTGGGTTGTGGTAGCTGGGTACCATCTTATTGTTGTAGTCTCAGGATTGTGCAAGCTGGGGTTCACATGATCCATTATTCCATTGGACTAATTGTTTGCATAAATCTTTTTCATCAGTCTAATGTCCTCTTAACAGAAAAAGACCAATAGTTGCACCTTAGATGAGTGAGTGTCCATGAGCTTTTAAGACCCCAGTCACTACTCGACAATACAGGATACAGAACGTTGTCTTTGTGGTCCATGTTTTACCAGTTGATTTTGGTGTCCCCAAAGACCGTGGTCCTGAGCTCCCGGGCCCAGGGACTCATTGTTGAAAGCTGTTTGGCTGTGTCTAAGAAATTTTCATAATTTTGTCCTCTGTATGTTCCACTACCTTCTCGGAAATATTTGCAACAGGCAAATATCTATGTACAGATAACCTTAATCAAACCTGTATATATTTGTGGGTATGCAACCCCACCCCCACACACACCCATTCAGCCTGAGTCTATCCATACATCTACTCATATAACTCACCATTACAGAAAATTTGTGTATAGAACAGTACATTTCTTTGTTACTTTTCTCCCCTGCATTCCTCCCAATGTCTTCCCCAGCCTCTATAATTATTTGCCTACTTCACTATTATTGTATATTACCTTTCCCTTCACCCAACTTAAATCAACGTGATTTCTTCTTCTGGAAGTTCTAGTCAGTACACTGATTCCTCTGGCATGTTGTAAGTGTCTGCATCATAAGTTTGTATCTCTCAGTCCCTATTTTCAGTATTGTGGGTGTGTTTCATGATGAGCACTCGATTGCTGTTAGTGCTGTCAATTTGTTTTAATCTCAGGTCTGCTGATGTTGCTATTCTGTTGGAAGAACTCCTTGTATGCTTGGTCTGGTTTTAACAAATGCCTTAATTTCTGATTCTCTGGAAATGTTCTCATGTCATCATCATTTCTGAGAGCCAATTTTCCTGGGTTTATGATTGTTAGTTGGCATTTTCCCCCCCGAATTTTAATATGACATCCGATTGTTTGCTTACCTGCATGGTTTCTGCCGAGGAATCAGAGCTTGGTTTTATTGAATCACCTTTGTCTCCTCCTATTCTAGAAATCCTATTACACCTAAACTTTTTCTCTTGGTACTGTCCCACAACATTCTTAGACTCCTCCTTCGGATTGCTGTTGTTCTGATGATCCCTCTAGCACAGTAGTAATGGAAGATGTGCCTTTATGCTCAGTGATACAGCTTTCCTTTGATTTGAGTTCAACTCCTTGGCCTTTTTTACGTAGTCTCCATTTGTAGGTTTCTTATAAATTCTAATTTTTCATTTTTTGTAGGTTTCTTATAAATTCTAATTTTTCATTTTCATTTCTAATTTTTCCTCCAAAGGGCAAATATGGCTCTGTTCTTCATTCACTTGTTTAAGCAATTCCCATTTCATGTGAATTGAAAGTGATATCTCTCGGGCATTTTGGTGTGATTGTGTTTGTATTATTGGATGATTGTGTATGGATGTGTTCTTAAATCATCACCTGGTGGGTACTATGTTGAATGTGTGTGCAGGTCTCGGTATAGTGTTTATGAAGTACAATTGTGAGCAGTTTTGGTTGGGACCACAAGTGGGCTGGTGTGTCTGGGCCATGCCAGACTTGTCCTTGGGGACAAAAGAGAGAAAAACAGAAAACAAAACCAAGCAGCAAAAAGAAAAAAGGAAGAAGGAATGAAAAAAAGCAGGAAAATGACATTTTAAAGAAGCATTTAATAAAAAGGAAGGGCAAATTAAAACAAAAGAATAGAGAAAAGAAAAATACAATAAGCAAAACTAACAAAAGAATAGTAAGGAGAAAACCTAAGAGAAATGAGGGAAGAAAAAGAATAAAAATTAAGGTGAGAGGAAAGAAAAGAAACAAAAAATTCAACCAAACCACGGAGTTTCAAGGGCAGAGCCCAAAGAAGGGAAAATGTGCGGGGCTGCACACCCCGTGTGGGTCAGTGCCCTCTGTCAGCCAAGCAGCTAAGGATAAGGGGGAGGAGTGTAGGGGAGGGTTCTATGAGCTCTATGGAATTCATGCCCGCCCTGATGCTGTTGGGGGTTAAGGTACTGAATGTGGGAGTCCTCTGGCAGACTTACAGGCTGCTGAGGTCAGGCTGCTCATTCCTAGAAGAAACTCTACACACACACACACACCGCCCTAGAGTAATGTGTTTTATTTCGATTTTTAAACACTTTTTATTGTAGATTATTTGGAAGTTTACATTTCAGATGATCATCTTTGTATCCAACAGTTTCCACTACTGATTACATCCCCCAATAGTTCCCTCTCCCTACTCCTCGATTTCTCCTTTCCCTGTGTGGATTTCGGCCTTCCACGTCACTGAAGTTCACCTTCCTCAACTGTCCAGACTGCTGCCCCACCTTCCCGTGCTCCCAAAGTGTCTTTATCCTTTCTTCTAGTGAGGGGCATTTAGATTGTTTCCATCTCCCTGCAATTGTGAACAGCGCTGTGATGAACGTGTGCATATGCATGTGTGTTATGACTCCTACTCCTTAGGGATTGCTGGATTGTGTGGAATTTCTATTCACAGTGGTTTGAGATGGCACCATATTTCATTCCGCAGTGACTGTACATATTTGCAGTCCTACATGCAGTGTATGAGTGTTCCAATCTCTCTGCACCCTCCCCAGGCTTGGCTATTTTTCTGTTTCTTTGAACTTCATTGTGTGTATACGGTGGTATCTCATCATTGCTTTGGTTTATAGCTCCTGGATGCCTAGTGATTGTTGGATTCATGCTTGTTGGCCATTCGGATGTCCTTTGTAGTGAACTGTCTGTTGATGGCTTTGCCATCTTTTTAATTCCATGGAGGAGCTGTTTCTTTTAGACCCAGGGGCTCTGCTGGAGGCAACATGGCTGGTTATAGAAAGAGCTTTCACCTGCCCAGGAGTGAGGAACCTGTCCCTGCTCATTTTTCTAGTCTTATGAAGTATATTTCATGCACTTCCCGATCCAGAAGTGGCACACCGGAGCCTGATCCAGGAAGGCATGGCTCTGACTTAAGGCAGAGAAGGGGCTGTGTTCATATGTGGTAGCAGGTGTCACAAATTGTTGAATGGGTATGATTGGGAAATGGCTGTACCTTTGGTCACCAGAGCCACCCATTTATAGTATTTCTATAATAACCACACTCGATAACTGGCACATCAACCATTACCCTCACAGAGTTCAATGAATTCAACAGTGCAACCCAATAATGCGGCAGTCAAAGACATATGATGATGTAATCTAACTAGTAACATAGCACTTCACCATTGCAGTATAGGAATCAAGCTGGAAGTTCATTAACAGATTTTTTTGTTTGTTTGTTTGTTTTTAGTTTAGTTTAGCTTTTAAGATCATTTCATTGGGAACTCTTACAACTCTTAGAATGATTCACACATCCATTGTATCAATCACATTTGTACATATGTTGCCAACATCATTTTATAAACATTTACTTTGTATTTGAGCCCTTGGTATCAGCTCCTCCTTTTGTCTCTCTTTCCCCCACCCTCCCGCCCTCGTGATAAATTATAAATTATTATTACTTTCCTATCTTAACACTAACCACTGTCTCACTTCATCCACGTTTCTGTTGTTCCTCCCTGGGCCTGGTGGGGGGTGTTATGTGTCGATCATTGCAATTGGTTCTCCCTGCTTCCCCTTCCCTCCCACCACCCTACCTTCCCGCTAACCTCCTGGTTTCACTAGTCCCATTTCTGTTCCTGAGAGGTTTATCTGACCTACATTCTGTGTGTCCTGAGCTCTTATCTGTACATGCTGTGGTCTAACTAGAACTAAAAGGTAGGACTGGGGTCATGGTAGTGGGAGGTTGAGGAAGTCTCAATGAACCAGAGGAATATTGTGTTTCATCCATGCTACACAGCACTCTGATTGACTCATCCCTGCCTTGTGACCCTTCTGTGAGGAATGTCCTATTGCCCACAGATGGGTTTGGGAACCGACAGTTTTTAATACCTGAGCAGAATACATCTAGTCACTTTGAACCAGCTAAGACCTGGGGGAGATAAAAATACTGTGTAACAGCTGCTCATATTATATATTCAAACTTACTTCTGCTTTTGACCATCCACACCTCTGTTCATTTACCTGCAGAGACAATCTGGCATCCAGGTTTATTTTTCCTATTTGCTCAATTATTTCTAAATTCATTCTTTCTTGCAACAAATGTTTAGGGACTCTGCTAAATTTCATTTATGAATGTTCAAGTTACTCTTTTCCCTTAATTCTAACACTTCAATAAAGGTAATGAAATAGAAAAAACAACTAACTCCCTGAAGGGTGCCAGCACCAGGGAATGGTGTCACCATAGCTACCAGTAATCCTCTAAGAATTTGCAAGTCCATGAAATACCCAGGGAATCTGGGGAGTCAAATTTCAGGTGGCATCTAGCCAAAAAGGAGGAAGAGCCTTCAAAACAGAATTCTTTCAGCAAAGAAAGTTGGCCTGGATCATCACCAATTCTAACAGTGAAAAACAGAACCCAGCCAACACAGATTAATACCTGACACTCATAACTGGAAAACAGGAGTGGTGAAAGTGAGGCTTCTGATCACAGGAGCTTACTAAGGAAAGGGATCTACTCCTTGGGATTTCTGGAACATCCCATTTTCTTCTGGATGTCTGAACTAATGAAATCTATTCTATGGATTCCGGTGCCCCATCCACCCAGGACCCTCAATACTGAAATCACATGCTGTGCTCAATATCAGTAAGTGTTTAAATCTGACCTTGCCATGGGCGCACATCTTAACCTTACCTTGATGAAAAGCAGGTGTGGAGCAAGCAATCCTTACTAAGGGACTGTAGGGACTGAGGCAGGGCCTTCTCCAGAAGCAAAAGGTACTGGAAGGTAATCTTGCACCTCTAGCTGCAAATCAAAAAGGGCATTTTAATTCTTAATGTAGGAACCAAATCCTTCACATTTGCCTTGTCTTCCATACTACAGAATGGATGCCTTGCTCAGTTGAACTTTTCAAATAAGTTAGCTTAATTTTTAAATGTTCATTAAAAACGTGCATTGCATAGTAAAATATATAAAATATCTTTTTTATAATAAAACAGAGATTTTGCAAAAGAAAATTTTAATTATGTTATAGGCTGGATCAATGAAATTATTGTTATTGCCTATTACTACATTAATATATCACATATTTAATTAGCATTTCATTAATATCAATGTAATGTCCTATATTTTCATTTTAAATGAAACTTCTCAGGTTCAATAACTCACTCATAGAAGTTATACTTGTGCACACTTAATGGAGCAGAAACCTGAGTCCTGGAAATAAAGTGAGGTCACAAAAATGAGCAAGTGCCTGAGTTAAAAATCACTATTTCAATCCCATGCCCAGTGATCTTCTAACACTATTACACTTACCCTTTGCAGGGCCTGCACTTTAAAACCAGGAATGATATTTTGGGAAGAGGAGAGAAAAGGAGGACATGGGTAGGCATGGGAAATTCCCCATGGTTCTCATTGTCTGTGTTATATATAGTCCTGTGTTTCCAAGAAGCCACAAAAAGGCTCATGTGTAGTGGAAATAGGGAAAACATCTTTGAATTTTCAAAATTGACCTTCAAAAAGTCATCAGAGAGTCTTCAGAGGAGCGCAGTGAGCACCTGGGAATCATGAGCCTCTGAGACCAGGGAACGTGTCAGCAGACGGACGTCATGACACTTTGAACTTGGATGTGTTGGAGGACACCATTGACCTGCTGCCCTTCGAGTGTTATCTTGATGTTGGTGGATAATGATTTGGTTTTACAAATATAAAACCCTTCAGGACACTTTCTGAACATTGACCATCATTTTATTTTATTTTTTCTTATAATTGTGGTACCATAAATATAATCCTTCCACTGATAAATTTCACTGTGTCTCCTTGTAGGGTCTCTTTTTATCTGAGACACATTTAAATGTTTGAATTTAGGAAATGTAATGGGGAGCCTTGGTGGGACAGTGTTCATGCACTTGGCTGTTAGCCAGAAGGTCAGTGGTTCAAACTGCTTCTATAAAGAGTTGTAGCCTTGGAAGCCCCCTGGGGTGGCTTTCCCAGGTCCACCAGAAGAGCTAGGAGTCAGAATGGGCCTGTCGGCAATAGGAGTGGTTCAGTCTAGTATTTAATTATCAGTACTGCCAAAATATTCTGTTAGCCTTTGTTCCTTGATTACTTTTTGCCTTTGAATTCCTAATTGACCATTTTCACCCTACGTATTGAACACATTTCTTTAAATTTCATGTGCTCATATGCAAGTGCTGGTAATAACTGCAGTGTGGATTTTAAGTGCTGTCTGTTGAAGTGAAGAGAGAGAATATGAGAAATGCCTGAGAGGAAAGCCTTCCATTGATTGGCTGTGCTTAATAGCTTGGGGGAAATGTTTGTGTTTGAATTAAATTTAATTTTGATAAGAATAAGTTTATTCATTAACTACATATAGATCAAGCTCAGTGTGCATGTGCTGTTCTAGTGCTGAAATGTGCACAGCAAAGAAGATAGGAACAAGGATCTTATAATTCCAAGTTGGGAAAACATGGCCCGACTAGTCTAATCTGACTCCTTGCCTGTTTTTACAAATACAGTTCATTGGAACACACCCATACTCATGGATTTGCAGACCAACTATGACTACTTTTGAGCTTGAAGGCAAAATTGAGTGCTTATGATAGAGACTGTGCAGTCCGTCAACCCTAAGCTAGTTACAGAGAGTCTGTTCCCCCTTCTTACAGTCACACAGAGGCAGTAGACTGAGTAGTTAGAAGTATCATAGATAATTTGTAAAGGTAAATTTTGAGATTTCTCTAAAATTGTAAAACAAGATTCCCCGGCCAGTATAAGGGCTCTGGCTTATCTCTCTGAGGAAGTTATATTTACACTGAGGGGTTCATCCTGAAGGATAGATAGAATATGCAATGGGCAGATGAATATTTATTTTTTTAATCATTTTATTAGGGGCTCATACAATTCTTATCACAATCTATACAAACATCCATTGTGTTAAGCACATTTGTACATTTGTTGCCATCATCATTCTCAAAACATTGGCTTTCTACTTGAGCCCTTGGTATCAGCTCCTCATTTTTCCCTCTCCCTTCCCGCTCCCATTCCCTCATGAACCCTTGATAATTTATAAATTATTATTATTTTGTCATATCTTATACTATCTGATGTCTCCATTCACCCACTTTTCTCTTGTCCATCCCCCAGGGAGGAGGTTACATGTAGATCCTTGTAATCAGTTCCCCCTTTCTACCCCACCTTCCCTCCACCCTGCAGGTATCACCACTCTCACCACTGGTGGGCAGTTGAATATTTCAAATGTGAATAGCAAGATTAATTTCCCAGAGAACAGCATGGTGTTTAAGGAAGAAAAAAATTAATATTTCTATTAATTTTGAATATTCAACTTAATGTTGAATCCCAAATTTTGAATCATTTAGGTATAATCAAGACACAGACAAGTCTGACAACAAGCTGATAACACATAAAGGAAGATTGATAGAAGAACTAAGAATCGATGATGGACTAGTCATAACAGTGCAGGGACAGTGACTCATTCAATGGGCTCTTTAACCAGAGTCTCTGACTCCCACCAAATGACCTCTCCTGCTGCACAGGCCTGGAAAGATGGTAACGGAAGATACTGATAGGATTCACCTGTGAGTAATTGGGAACAGGATTTCTTGGAGTGCCATCATGCTGTGGATAAAATTAGACCTCTGAGAACCAGGAGGAATGATCTCACTACTTCAAGATCGGGGAGTGGAACAGATCCTGTGAACCCAAAGATCTCTGTGTAGGGAACCTCCTGGATCCAGAAGACAGCTGGACCATCAGAGGAGCAGCAGCAGAACCAGGAACCAGAGCATCAAACAGAGTGGGGGACTTTCCAACCCACGGAGCAAGTGGAGTCCTTTGGTGCAGGAGACTCTCTTGTGGAGTGGGATGCCTCTGGGAACTGACTCTGGGGCAATAGAACTTGCTGACCCTCTGAAGTAGAGCTGAATGCCTGTGGGCTGAGGCTTACTGGAGGGAGGTCCCTCTGGACACTTAATTCAGGAGCTGGGTTTGCTGACCCATGGAGTTCAACTGAATGCCCTTGGATTGAGGCTTCTAGCAGAGTAGTTTGCTTCTTGGGCATTTATTAGCAAACTTGTCAGAACTTAGTAAAGTGTCCTGATAAACAGCTCAACTCTGAACATTTCTCATTGACATTACAACTTGTTAACTTCTTAATAAATGTTTTTATCATGAATTTTGTCTGCGAGTTCTGTGTACTCATTACAAAGGATATTACAACCCACCCAGAGAGGTGAACTAGAGAACACTAATTAAGATACTACAGTAACAGTAATAATTACATGGATTTTAATGACAATAACCTTAGCTATCATTAATTGACTTATCTACTTTGCACTACTCTTTATAAATAAGGGACCAAAACAAATGAAGCCCACTACATCAAGTCAATTCTGAATCATAGCAACCTATAGGATAGTAGATCTGTCCCACAGAGATTTTGAGACTGTAAGCTTCAGCCAGAGCAGCCAGCCCCAGCTTTCTCCCACCAAGGTTTGAACCCCAAGCTCAAGGCTTCTTCATCTTCCAGTTTGTGTTTTAAAACTAGTTTAAGGAGATATTTTTTGAAGATGCTTATTCACTTAAAAAATTGTATATACATGTAGAACAAGATGTTCCCTGAGGCTCCCAGGCCCGGTTTGGATCTGGACAACCAGGGCCAAAGCAACCCTGGGATGTTGAGGGACCTGGTTGCCAATGAGAAATCCATACAGTAGGACATCTTCAATGACTCTAAGGATCTCTTTGATGGCAACAATGTCCAGGAAGACTGCCCAGCAATGCATACGTTTGGCATTGATCCCGCAGCGGTGGGGCACAGAGGACTGCTGTGGGGAGCCAAGGACTTGGGATATTCTTGATCAGGAAGAAGAAGAATGGTCTGTCCTCACTGTCACGTTGCTGCCTGCTCACGTCTGAAGATGACTTCAATTAAGAAAGAAAAAAAATATATATATATATATTTTTTTAATTTATATATTCTTTTACTTCCTGCCACTGACTGAGTAACACACACACACACACACGGGGGGGGGGGGGGGGGGGATGCTAAGTGATAAAATAATAATAACAATAGACTAATGAGTATTATTTTTAAAGTTCAATTGGACATCAGATGAAGGATTATTATAAATTAAAGATGTGGGGAAAGACAGCTAAAGCACAGACAAGTCTATACCTAAAGGCAAGAATGAACTTCTTGTGAGCGGGAATTCATGAATTTGTAGGTAAGCAGAGTTGAGTTATAAGAACTAAAAAAAGGGAACAAGCCATACCAACTAACTATAATAATAGCCACCCCATGTAGGGTTTCTGAGGCTTTGTAACCACAACATATGTTGTCGTTGTCGATGTTGTTGTTATTGTTAGGCGCTGCCAGGTCAGTTCTGACTCATAGCGGTCCTACGCAGGACAGCCTGGTCTGCGCCGTCCTCACAATTGTTCTCAGGTCGGAGCCCATTGCTGCAGCCACTGCGTCCATCCATCTCATCAGGGCCCTTCCTCGTCTTCACCGCCCCTCCACTTTACCAAGCAAGATGTCCTTCTCTTAGAAAGAGACTCTCTCGGGATTCCCAGACAAATAAGACATATTTTCTATGTCTTAGAAAATAGACCAGAAACCAGGGCAATCAAAATGAGCCTTCTTAGTCAGCTTGCCACCTGTCCCTCCTGGCTCCCATAGACTGCTGCACCCGGTTACTCTCTAGAGCTAATGGAAGATTTCGCACTAATGGGAGTTCTCCCAGCTGCTGTGAGACAAGAAGGTGTGAAAATAATCTAAATTAACTTAATCTGATATTTTTGCAACTTAATTAAATAAATAGGCTCTCCCCATTTTACAGTTAATTTGTACCCAAAGACTGTTTTAAGCAAAATTGATAGTTCTAAAATGTATTTAAAACACAATTGAAAAGAATCCGATTTCACAGGGTGAAAATTGCTTTTCTCCCTGTTGCACTGTGCACAGCACCTCACCCAGCAGGAGCTGATTCTAAAAATCGTTTCAGATGCAGAATGATTCAAGAGACAAAAATGAGAATTCCTGTTGGTTAATTTCTTGAAAGTTTTTATTCTCATTTTGGGATGCACAAACAACTTCTCATTAACAGTATTTAAGAATGCAAGTAAAATGGCAAACTAGTCATTACACTTTACTTTTCATTTAATAGGTATAAATGTATGTTCTTATCATTGAATTATCATACTGACAACTAACCGTTTGGAGTTTGTGTGCATTCTGCAATTGACTGCACGGTGCTATCCAATGGACTGTGTCTACAGGTCTTTTGAACTGCGAGAAGATTCCATCTTTAAGGTCTGTTTCAGTCCGTCTTTGAAGTCACGCCATATAAAAGCTCTTCTGTGAAGACTGCAGCGATTCTACTTTCAAAAGCATGGCTTCGTGGAACAGGGTGATTCTGGGGAAACAGTCTTGTCTCTGCTGTTAAACTGAGGAAAATGACACTAATCCTCTCTGTAATCATGTAAGATATTCCCTTGTTAAGGGAATAAGGACTTTAACTTGCACCTTGCTGTGTTCTCTACAATAGTGCAAGGTAACGGAAAGTTTTTCACTTGAAAGAAAAATAAAGCAAAGACAAACCAAAACTTGGTTTTGTTGCACATTGCCTTACGGCCTTAATGCAAGAAGATTATAAATAGCTATGGTGATTGATCAGGAAAGTCAGCTGCCTAGGTTTGGAATAGAACTCTGTTTATCTGTAAATGAGGAAAGCAGAGAAACACTACTCATGTAGAAAGTATCATTTAGGATTAGTATAAACAATTTGAATTGTAAATTTCAATTTATTACTGAATTAAATTTGTTTTTGTTAGGTGCAGTGGAATTGATTCCTAGTCATTACAGAATTACTGTAAGCAGAATTAAACATACTGGACTTTTAATTTAGCTCATGTATTAGTATTTTTCAGAAATTATAGGATTATATTAAATTTTGACTATCATAGTAGTGGACCAGTTTAACTTCTAATGAAATTACCTCAAGTACCCACACTAAAACCCAACAAAGTAAGAGGCATATCTGTTTCCAAGCATGATTACTATTTACTGAATCTCTACTGTTCTACCCATGTGTGTTAGACAAGGTTCTTCAGAGAAAAAAAAAAAACAAGACATGGTTGGATAGATAGATGATAGATAGATAGATAGATAGATAGATAGATGATAGATAGATAGATAGATAGATAGATAGATAGATAGATAGATAGATAGATAGATAGATCATGAAAGGAATGTAACAGCTAATTAGTCCACATAGCGGTACAGCTGGCTCAGTTAAACTCACTTCCGTGAAACAGTTAATATACTGGACGTCCTTCAAATCACTAGGGCTGCTGGATCCAAGGTCAAGGAAGCAGACAGCTGAGTCTTCCATAGAGCAATGCAGGCAGCCTGGCCAGCGGCGGGTCACCAACAGTCAGCCAGATGACAGGATCCAAAGTCCTAAGCTCAAGTGATATATATGCCAGCAGCATGGCAAAACAGGTTTCTAAGGAACCTCAAGTTCTAGTGACATGATACATGGGCTGGGTGTCCCACAGTTAGGGTAGCTCACAAATTGAGGCAGAGAATTAGCTAATGCAGCCACACACTGGTCCAATCACCAGAGAACAAGAGAGAAAGGTGAGGCTTACCAAGCCATTTATATCTTTGCCCTCCAATCAAGCTGTGACCTTATTAATTCCACATGTACTTATTGGGCAGGTTGGCAAAATAAACCTACCTATCACACCATGATTGCCAAAGTCAACCAATGGAAAGAATAAAAATAAGGTAGGGAAAGTGAGACATTATCAATAGTCAAAGCATCAACAAAACATTCAGAAATGACACAGGTACTAAAACTACCAGAGAGAACTTTAAAGTAGCTGATGTACATGCATACTCACTACTGAGGATTAGAAGGCAAAAATTAAAACAAGAAAGAATGGTAGCTGTAAAGTATGTCCTTGGTGATAGAAATTAAACTCCCTTGTAGGAGTTTGAAAAATAATTTCTTCATAGAAAATTCCTTATTTCAACAATATAAATGGCCACTGCACAGGTGGACCTCACCCGTGTCTTTTCTATTCAGGCCAGGGGCTAACTGAGCAGCAGAGCATCAGTTGTTCACATGCAAGTTCAAATTAAAGATGAAGAAAATTAAAACAACCTCAAGAAAGCCAAAGTACAACTTTGAGTATATTTCACCTGAATTTAAAGATCATCACAAGAATCGATTTGTAATGGCAGAGAAGATGAGTAACAGTATGACAGAAAGTGTATTGCGCATGAACAAAGCAATGGCTCATTAAAAAGATCAATGAAAGGAAGGCCAAAGTTAATGTCAGAAAATACTATGAAAATTGCTCGACAATGTAGACTAGCTAAAGTGACTGGAAGAAGTGATGACTTCAAAGAGCTTAACAAAAGATTTCCAAGGGTGGCTAGAAAATACAAAGTGAAGTGTTATAATAAAATGTGCAAAGATCCAAAGTTGGAAACCTAAAAGGGACAAGTACACTTGATATTATTTCTCAAGCTGAATGAACTGATGAAAAGGTAAAGCTTCAAATTGAAATGTTGAAAGACTCTAGGGGTAAGATATTAAATGAAGCAAGACATATCAAAAGAAGATGAAGGGATTACACAAAGTGACTACCAAAATAATTGGATCACTTTCAACTAATTCAGGAAGCAATATTTGAGCAAAAACAAATGGTTTTGAAGAAAGAATTCAAAACTGAATT
>NW_022103906.1:3802369-3803878 GCF_000313985.2 Echinops telfairi
CTTGAGAACCAGGGAGCTTCCTTATTTATTGCTAACCACACATCATATTACTTTAGGGGGATACATCACAGCATCATGCGTCACAGAGAGGGGCAGTGCAATTCATCCTTGAACAGGTTTGATCACTCTGGACTCTCATAAAATAAAGCAGACATTTACTATCCTGGGAGGCATGCAAGCCCCCTGATAGCAGACAATAACCTACGTCATAGGGAGGGGTAGCAACATAGGCAATACAAGCAATAGGAGGGGGATGACCTAGGGGTTAATGCACAATATTAAAGGGAGGGAATAGGGGAGCATGTGTGGCAAGATGGGTAGACCCTGGACTCGATAAGCTTAGTCATCCTAGAGTGGTCCCGGGCTTGCCTTCAGGTACTCCTTCAAGGGAACAATGTCAGAAGGGAATGGGCCCTATTTGTTGTGGGATAAACAGTGGTGTCTGCTTGATCTAGACAGCTGATACCTCTCAGTGAGAATGACTCCCAATCCACTCTTGGTGACCTCCCAGGGTACAGGCATTCTCAAGCAGCTAACTCTGGCATACATATGGGGGGACAGCTTGACAGAGACCCTTCTGTTCCCCACAAAGTGCCAAAGAAGAAAGAGAAGTTCCTACTGGCCACACTCCCTAGAAGCTGTGACCTGATGATAGGTTGGACTCCACCCCTACACATTCACACAAGGTCAATGTGGCAGTTACATAATCTCCTGTCAACTTGCAAAGGGGTGGAGTCTAGCAGGTTGCAGCTTGATTACCTCATTTGGGGATGATAAATATCTCACTGGAGGCCAGATACACTCACTCCCTGCAAGACATTACTGTTGACAAGACACAGAGACAGGCTAATGGCAGCCAGAGCCTTGGCGCTGGAGGAACTGCGTGGAGACCCACACCAGCGCTACCAGTGCTAAGATGCTTCTACCACCACTGGATCCACAGGACTTTCCACCCACTGGCCTGTGATCTTCCTACATTCAGCATTATTGCATGTGTTGTGTGAGACTGAAGAGAAATGTATAGATTGGTATTGGACATATGGACGAATATCCGACTTATGGGCTTGATCTGGACTGGGCTGGGATGTTTTCTTAATATACAATTATCCTTTTTTTTTTTTTTTCTTTTTTAAAAATCATTTTATTGGGGCTCATACAATTCATCACAATACATAGATCAATTGTGTAAAGCACACCTATACATTTGTTGCCCTCATCATTCCTCAAATTTGCTTTCCTCTTGGGTTCCCAGAATCAGCTCATTTTCCTCCCCCCACCCCCATGAACCCTTAATAATTTATTAATTTTTTTAAAAAAAAAATTTTTAATTTAATTTAATTTATTTATTTATTTTTAACATTTTATTAGGGGCTCATATAACTGTTATCCCAAACAATACACACATCAATTGTGTAAAGCGCATTTGTACATCATTTCTCAAAACATTTTCTCTCCATTTAAACCCCCGACATTAGGTCCTCATTTTTCCCCTCCCTCCCCGCTCCCCTC
>NW_022103906.1:3805149-3808788 GCF_000313985.2 Echinops telfairi
GTTTGTTATCCCCTCTTCTTCCCTTCCCCCCTCCTCACCCTCTCCCATGTCCCCCCAGAACTGTCAGTCCCGTTGTTTTCTCCTCCAGATTGTTCTGGACAATTATCCTTTTATATAAAGCTCTCTCTTATGTATAAGTGTCAATAAATTTGTTTCTCTAGTCAACCCAGGCTAACACAGTGAAGTTGACATAAAATCTAACTTCTAGAGTAACCCAATGGAATATGGATTATAGAATGATATCATTCATATCACAGACAAAAAAATTAAAACATAAATTAAAAATTATTGCAGCTATACATTCAGAGGAAGCTGCAAGAAATTTAAGCTGGATTCAATATGGATATAAAAGGAAGGATGTTGTTTATGGAAGATGGTTCTTGGCTGAAAACAGTGAATACCAGAAAGAGGTTTGCCTGTCTCTTATTGACTATTCAAAAGCAATCTATTGTGTGGATCATAACCAAATATAGGTAACATTTCAAAGACCAAGAAAGGTATAATACTCCATTGTTCTCATGCAGAACCTGTACATAAATCATGAGGCAGCCATTGCAACAAACAAGGGAATATTACATGATTTAAAATCAAGAAAGATGTGTGTCAGGGTTGTATCCTTTCACTCTATTTATTCAGTCTATTTGCTGAGGAAAGAAACTGGAGTACATGAAGAATAGGACAGAATCAAGATTGGGAAAACATTACATAATAACCTGTGATATGCAGATGACACAACCTTGCTTGCTGAAAATGAAGAGGTCTTGATTCACTGATGAAGAACAAAGATTACACCCTTTAGCATGAATTATACTTAAATATAAAGAGAACAAAATCCTCACAACTGTACCAATAAACAACACCAAGATAAACAGAGAAAAGATTGATGTAGTCAAGGATTCCTTTTACTCAGCTCCACCATCAGCACCCATGGAACCAGCACTCAAGAAATCAAATGACATGGGTGAAAGGGAAGAAATCAACACAAGGAAATCAACACAATCCATCAAAGCAAAGAAAGACACTGGGAGGAACCCGGGAGTGACTGGCAACAAGGCAAGCCATTCAAAGCTTCAATAAGTTGTTGAATACAAAAATAAGGAACCAATCTGTAAACTCTTGCATACCATTCTGCAGCAACAGTGTTAACCATAATCCACAAATGGAGGCCTGGATAGAAAAGCAAACTGAACCTTCTGGAAAGGTGAATACAACTATACCTGTGAATGCATAATCATGGCAGAGTGTGTGTGAAGATAGATGACAGATAGAGAGATAGATGATGATGATAGATAGATAGATAGATAGATGATTGATAGATAGATAGATAGATAGATAGATAGATGATAGATAGATAGATAGATAGATAGATAGATAGATAGATAGATAGATAGATATCTCATACAGGAGGCAACATTTAGAAACATCGTAGCTCTACCCAAATACCTTGAGAGAATAAGTGTCTGTGCCTGGCAATCTCTAAGCCAAAATCTCATGAGACATAAAGGTCAATTGGCACAACGTAGAGCGCAAAGATGATGTTCTACATCTTACTTAGGTAAGTAGTGACTAGGGTCTGAAAAGCTGATGAGCATCTATCGAAGATGCATCTCTTGGTCTCTCCTTGCCTGGAGAAGAAAAAAATACATGAGTAAATTCATTACTCAAAAAAAAAAAAAAGAATGTACCCTATGAACCTCCACTTCAAAACTCTGAAGGACTAAAGGAACTACTTGGTGCTTGCAACTACAACCAACCATACTGAAAGGGATCACATTAGAAAGTACCAGATAGGGTGGGAGAATTGTGCAACAAAATTGAAAACCATTAAAAAGGCCAGGCTTACACCAGAAGGACTCCACATGGAAACCCTACTGAATGACCTGAAGTTTATTTCAGACTTACCTGTAGCCCTTGAACTTATCAGCTCTCCCTGCTGTGAGAAGAAACCGATGACTTCCACCTCACAGCTGTAGAATTGGGGGTCAATTGGTCAACCAATTGACCTTGGTTGAGATCCCTTGCTTTGTGGGTGCCCATTGAACGATAGCCTGGAACCGCCATGTATGACTAATTTGATGCTATACTAAGACATGTATTAATCTGGTGGGCAGGGTCATGCCCCCATGAATGAATATTCTTAGAAAATTTTCCCCACCAACACCCATCGTCAATGTAAACAGTGCTCAATCATTGAAAAGTTTCATCTGTACAAAACAACAACTCATGGCCTGTGGTTTGGAGCTGATCTATGCCTGCATAACTTCCTTTTTTCAACAGCATGTTACATTAATGTATGGATAAATTAATGACACTATTGATAGTGTCACATTAGACTTCAGGAGGATGACAATAAATTGATAGTATGGTATCCAAAGTGAACCAGAAGCAAGTAATGGATTTGGGGCTCATATTTAATTCTAGCTTCAATCCAAGAATGATTAGTTCCTATGTCATGGCCCTGCTCAATTCTCACCCTCATGTGATCACTGAAGATGTATGTGCTAGTGGAGTGAAGAAAGAAGATTGTGTCTGGCTATCAAAAAGAACAGCATCTGGAGTCTTAAAGAGTGGGGTCTTCAAACAAGCAGCCATCTAAATGAGGCATTACTTAAGGATCTAAGTATGTCTCAAATGGACTCAGTCTCCTAAGGGAGACCTAGCTCCAACTGGCTTTTGGGTTTGACTTCTAAGTCTTTGTTCCTGCTTGTCCCCAACAGCAGCCAGAGCTTCACATTGCCCTCAGTTTCCCTCACTTATTTCCTCTGAAGGATCAATTTTTCATGGTGCTTGTCCTGATTATTCTCATAGTGTTCAAATCTGTATTTTTGTATATATAGGGAAATAACTTTCTTAACACTAAACATAATAAATATTGCATTATATTGTCATGAAGAAGTTCCTGTTTAATAAATGGACATATAAAAAAACTGATGAAAAAGTGTACAACATGCATACACACAGAGATGGGAAATCAGCAGGGAAAATAATACTATAAGAAAGAAAACAACAAAAATTAAGGTCTTACAAATACAGGATTCTGTACACAGATTTATTGGGAGATTTAGAATAGTTGAATAATGAGCCAGGGAATGTGAAAATAGACTCCTGAAAATTCTCCAAGTGGAATCCCCATGAGAAAAGGATATATACACATAGGATGAGCCACGTATACACATAAAGTGAGACACACAAATATAGAGTGAGACACATATACACATAGAGTGAGACAAATACACACATAGAGTGAGACACATATACACATAAAGTGAGACACATGCACATAGAGTGAGACACATATACACATAGAGTGAGACACATGCACATAGAATGAGACACATACACACATAGAATGAGACACATACACATAGAGTGAGACACATACACATGGAGTGAGACACATACACATAGAGCGAGACACATATACACATAAAGTGAGACACATACACAGAGTGAGACATACACATAGAGTGAGACACATATACACATAAAATGAGACACATACACATAGAGTGAGACACATACACACATAGAATGAGACACATACACACATAGAGTGAGACACATGCACATAGAGTGAGACACATACACATAGAGTGAGACACATACACACATAGAATGAGACACATATACACATAGAGT
>NW_022103906.1:3810553-3813236 GCF_000313985.2 Echinops telfairi
CACATAGAGTGAGACACACACACATAGAGTGAGACACACATACACATAGAGTGAGACATATACACATAGAGTGAGACACATACACATAGAGCGAGACACATATACACATAAAGTGAGACACATACACATAGAGTGAGACATGTATACACATAGAGTGAGACACATATACACATACAGTGAGAAATGCATACACATAGAGTGAGAGAGAAAGGAGCATCCAAGAGTTGCAGGAAAATATAAAATCATTTGACATACAAAACTGGAACCCCAGAAAGAAACAAGAAAAAGTGAATAGAATAAAACATATTTGAAGAAATAATAGCTGTGGGTATTCAAAATTAAACCAGGGATTAAAATTCCTCAAAAAAAATCTCAAGAGATAAATACAAATGAAAACATGTAATGAGTGTGATTCAAAACGTTCCTGGAAAAGTTCCATTTTTTCTGTTTTATTATTTTTTTAATAAATCATTTTATTTTTTAGTATCATTTTTCCAAAAACTTTTAGAAGCAACCTCCTCTATATAAACATCATATTAAAATACTCAAAATGAGTGATAAAGATAAAATTTTGAAGAAAATAACAACAAATAAAAGGCACATAAGAGACAGAAACCAAGATAAAAATTATAGCAAACCTGTCATCATAAATTATACAAGCGATAAGACAATGAATTGACACTATTAAAGTACTGAAGAAATCCTGTTAATCCAGATTTCTAGAGCCAAGGAAAATATCTTTCAAAAATGAAAATTAAATAAGGACTTCTCATCACACGAAACTTGGAAGACTCCGTTAATGCATACCTGTGGTACATGCAAGGGCAACGGCAGCCTTCCAGCATGAACATGGGGGAACATGCTAACAGACAGACACGCAGAACTGCAAAAGAAGTTGACAACTCCAGACATGATAAGAATGAAAATAGATATTCAAGCAGTTTTTCTTATCTTTGACTTGTCTACCTTTTTTAGATTCTAAAATATAACTGGTTGTACAGAAAAAAATGCTGATAATTTCTGGTATATGTTCAAATGTCTAAAAATCATAGCAGAGTATGGTCAGGAGGAATTGAAACATACTGACACAGGAGTCTTACAGCAATAGACTGTTATGAATGAACAATCTATAGGACAACTACTGAATACAATTTAAAATAGGATGTAACAAGTAAGTCAATAGTTCAAAGACAGATTACCTTTTTAAAATCATTTTATTGGGGCTTTGTACAGCTCTTATCACAATCCATACATACATCCATTGACAAGCACATTTGTACATTTGTTGCCCTCATGCTTCTCAAAGCATTTTCTTTCTACTTGAACCCTTGGGATCAGCTTCTCATTTTTCCCCTCCGTCCCCTACTCTCCCTCGCTCATGAACCACTGATAATTTGTAAATTATTATTATTTTTCATGGCTTACACTGACCGCTGTCTCCCTTCACCCAAGATAAATTACTTTTAATCAAAATGTAGGGTGAAGAGAGCAAGAAAGCAAAGGACAGATAAAAACAAGAAGCACTGTGGTAGATTTAAATTCAACCATATCAATAATTTCATTAAATACAAATGATCTAAGAACCCCAATAAAAAGACATTTGGCAAAACTCAACATCTATTCCTAATGACAATTTTCATTAAATTAGAAAAGGAAGCTTTCTCAACCTAATAGCGTGTATCAGTGGTTCAAACCCACCAGCCTCTCTGAAGGAGAAAGAGGAGACTTTCTCCTCCTGTCAAGATTTGCAGCCTCAGAAACCCTCGCTAGGGCCTTGTACGAGCTGGCGTGGACTCAATGGCCCGGAGAGATGCACATTGAGAAGCAGAATGTTTCCCTCGTATGGGAAAAAGCAAAGGGTGTCATCTCCCACCACTTCTGTTCAGGAGATTCTAAGTTGTGCGGTACAAATAAGTGGCACATAAATCAGAACAGGATGCGTAAAAGAATATTTGCACACAACATGACTTTGTAGAAAATCCCAAAATAGCTATAAAAATCTAGTCATACTAGTAAATGAGCTTAGAAATGTCACAGAAACAAGTGCAACATGTTTAAATCAACTGTGTTTCTATGTATTCACAATGTACAAATGAGAAAACACACACATGAAATGCTTACATGTAAATACAGAAAAATAGGAATAAGCTTTTTGCTAAAAACTACAACGCTTTGCTGAGAGAATTTATTTAAAATGAAAAAGATGTTCATGGACTGGAGAACTCATAAGAACTGATAAGATGACAATGCCCTCTACCTTGATCAGGAGATTTCATGCAAACCTATTTAAAATTTCAGAGGTATGTTTAATGGTATCAACAATTTTTTCTAACATTTACATGAGAATTCTTAATGATCTCTAATATTTAAAACAATTTTGGTAAAAGGAAATAAAGTTGGAAGATTCACATTACCTATATCAAGGTTTACTGAAAACACCCATAGCAAAGACTGGGGTGACAATTGCAAGGTATACATATATTTTTAAAATTGACCTTGACTCAACTCCTTTAATACACATTAAACAAAAATTAACTTGAAATAGATAACATGAGGTGACTTCAAAAGTTAACACAACATGGAATAACTGACTGTAAAATGTATCAATTTGAAAGTTCTTGAACAATCTATTGAAGAAAATCTTTGTGGACTCAGATTACCCAGAGTATTTGGGAGCGGGGGC
>NW_022103906.1:3813336-3856814 GCF_000313985.2 Echinops telfairi
GGGGGGGGGCAGGAAACAAGCACAAAAAGAATGATTCATGAAAGAAACATTTGATAAATTCAACTTCATAAAAATGTATCATTCCACCTCTTAAAAAGTTATCATTGCTAGCAATGGAAATACAACCCATGGACTGAGAGAAGATGTTTGCAGATCATAAATCTGGAAAACGCAGCAAACATAATGAGCCTGGAAATAGATGGATGATAGCCAGGGGATATGGAGGTGGGGACACAAGATAATTGTAGGGTGAAAGAAACATCTCTATTTTTATTCTGATGGTGCAGTACAAAAGGTAAGACTGAGCAATTCAGCAGATGGACCAGAACTGTCAGATCTTATAAAGCTAAAAGACAGCTGAGAGCAAATGGAACCAAGGACTCAAACGCCAGTCATTCCTCATCGTGATAAAAGGACTTTACTCAGATAAAGGAATAGCAGGAATGTACTCTCGCCTCCTGGTCGTTCCCTTGTGTTCTATGTGCATATCTGGGCTATGTAGGACCTGACTTCCTCCAGCTTCCCTTCCACTCCTCTGGCATGAGTTGAGTGAGCTGATCTAAGGAATCCAAAAGTGAATATCAGTACACAGTTAGAATCACTCCAGAAAATGGGCTTAGATATTCATTCTGGCCCATTTACCTGCCCTCGGAAAATTGAACTACCTTTTCTCAGAACATGAAACAACACAGTCATTTTGATACCTGGAGACTTGTTCTAGATCTCCTGGGTGGAATTCACTCGTCTGGAGCAGATGGTTATTTTACTGTCAGAGCGTAGTCAAGGTTACTTTCAAGACACTGCAAGCTGAGAAAGAAGCTTTCTAAAGAGTTATCAGGTTTTCAAAATCTATTTATAAAGTTAATAGGATATTCCTCAAAGCCACTTTACATATTTTTACTTCCATCAAAAAAATTTTGGGGAGGCGTTTCCTAATATGGAGACTAAATTTTTTATTAGGGCTATCAAAACCTTGAGACTCATTTACATCCCAAATCACTCAAATGCATTCTGAAGTCTTGACCCAGGAAAACTCCCAACAGGCTAATCTCCTTTCACATTCTTAGTTTTTTATTTCTAACCATTCATATACCCCATTAAACTTAACTAGCCCCAGGACACATTCTTCATGCTTTGTTCCTTAGCAACCTGTCAAGCATTGTTTTTCGTGATTTCCCAAACTGGAAATGAACATTTCAGCCCCACTAAACTATTTTCAGTTTTATAAATGCACCATATTCTCTGACATGTTTGTGCCCTTGTACACCCTTTAATAGGCAGTTCTGTGTTACCTCCACCTGGAAGTCTTCCTGGAGTTAGCTATCCCTGGAGTGTACTTCCTTAGTACACTGTGTTCTTATCTTGGCCATAGCAAGCATCATAATTACTCTTCTCTATGTTGTCTGAAGAGATATCTTATTTATTACTGTCATATTTTCACTCCATAGCAGACTTTATGTGCCCCATACACATTCAGTTAATGTATAAAACTAACTTTATAACTTCTTGTAAATCAACTGTCAGGGATCATTGCAAATCCGCTTAATAAATGAACTATTACGGATACCAGGAAAACAGTGAAAATGTTTAAAGATTCTAAAAATAAAAACCATCACTTTAAAATGTGTGTAAAGCTGATTCACATGCATCCGATTTCTTAAACACTTTTATATTTGCCCAAAAAAGGATCAGATGCAAACAACCACCTTGAAAATATCACACACCTTAAATGTAAAATTCTTCATTAAATTGGAACCATGCTCCCATGGCAAAGGTATCCATTTTCTCAGTTTCCACTATCATCCATAGGCTGATGGCTTTCAAATCTTTCACTTTAATAGGCGGGAACTGGGAGAAATTTTTCTATGCCAAGTTATGTAGAAGCAGTTACCAACACTTCAGAATACATAATCATGTTTGCAACTTGAATAAGTCCAAATCCTGGATTCCTAGGTAACTGAAAATATTTTCTCATCAGAGAGAGGCACAGACATCGAATGGCGCCTGGCACTCTTCCCTTAGTTCTTTGTCCAAAAGGGAGGCAATTTTATCACAAACCCTGCAGACTTAACAAGAGTCTGTCAGTGAAGGAAGATGGTCCTGCTTAATGTTTGTTGCCTTTTATTTTTTGGAATATTATAAATATCACACTGTTATGGACTGAATTGTATTTTCAATAACTGTACGTTGAAATGTTCGCTTCTGGCAGCTTTGAATGTTACCTTGTTTGGAAATACATTTTTTGAAGATGTTATCAGGTAGGTTAACATGTGTCCATACTGAAAAAAGCTGGTTCCTAACCCCCTATGACTGGTGCCCTAAGAAGATAGAGCTACAGAAATTGAGGAGAAAGGTGTGAGGATGTGACTCAAGGCTTATAAACCATATACTCTGAAGCTGAAGGAGGTCATAGAATCAGGGCCTAAATTGTGAGATCCGGGTTTGCGGAAGGCTATGGATGACAAGGGAAGCTCAAGATACATTTGTGAGGTCTGTGCAGGAAACGAGCCTCTGGCGACTTCTGTCTGTCCGTAAAGAGGGATGGGAAGAAACTGTTTACCAAGCAGTGTGCATCGGGGAGGTAATCCTGACTTGAACGGAGGTCAAAAGGGTAATCCTGACTGGAACGGTTAACGCCTTGTCAGTTGATCCTCCCTCTGATGCACGTTGAGCCGGATCTGGTTTTCAACATTTTCTGTTTGTTTGTTTGTTTTCGTGTTGGGGTTTATCTCGCATGCATGTTGTCTTTAGGGGTGACCTTCCTGAATTTCTGTTATATATATATATTTTTTCGGTTATTCAGTATATGAAACCCAGGTTTGATGAACCTATTGAGACAGCAAGTAGAATAAGGGTTCTTGGCGGGAATGGTGTGGAGAGGAGTAAAGGGGAGCTGATGTCAGGGGATTCAAGAAGGAAGAGAATGTTTTCAAGCTGTTTGTGGAAGCTTGATGTGATTGATCTATGGAATGATAAATCTCTATTAGATATCTGAAACCAATAAGATGGCTTTAGAAAAATAAATAAAGTGGAGATGTCAAGTAAAAATAAGTCGGGCATGGGTCTCACTGGTCTAAACTCAAGGTGTCAGCAGATCTATGTGCAGTCTGGACCCACTCGAGGAGAATTTCTGTTTGCCCTTAGTTGAGGGGAGAATTTCTGTTTGCTGTTTCCGGAGGTCATTTTGCTTTGGCCCAGGGCCCCCTCCCTATACTTTCAAAGCTAGTAACTCTGGCTTGCTGTTCCTCTCACCGTTTCTAATCTTTCCTGCCTCGTTTTCAGTCATTGCATTTCTAACTACATTTCCCACCTTCATTGTCTGCTTTCAACAGCCCCTGTGATTATATTGACTCCACTTGAATAATCCAGGCTAGTCTGTATTTTAAAGTCAGGTCATTGTGTTTGCTGGCAGGTGCCATCACGTTGGTTGTAGTGACCCTGCGTACAACAGAGGGAAACAGTACTTGTTCTTACATTTGGACACATGGATGCAGACACGGTGTCCATCCATCTTTTAGAGAGCCTTACTATGTTTTCGTTGCCACTCTACCAAGCATGATGCCCTTTCACCTTTTCCAGGAACCAGTCTCTCCAGACAGCACATCCAAAGTATAGAAGATGAAGTTTCACCATCCCGGCCTCTCAGGAGCATTCTGGCAGTACTTTTTCCAAGACACTCTTTGATTGTTCTTTAGACAGTTCACTGCACTTTCAATATCCTTCACCAGCACCACAATTCAAATGCATGGATTCTTCTTCAGTCTCCCCTGTTCAGAGTCTAACTTTTACATGCATGTGAGGCGAGTGAAAACTCCATGGCTTGCGTAAGGTGCACATTCGTTCTCAACACGACATCTTTGCTTTCCAACACTTTAAAGAGATCTTGTGCAGCAGATTTACCCACGGAAATGTCTCCTTTGCTGATTGCTTGTGTTTTATTGACTCTGCTAAGGCACTTGACGGTGTGGATCATAACAAACTATGGATAGCCTTAAAAAGAATGGGAATCCAAACACTTCGCTGTGCTCATGAGGAACATATACGTGGATCAAGAGGTAGTTTTGCAAAATGAACAAGGGAGTACTGCATGGTTTAATTCAGGAAAGAGATGCGTTAGAGTTGTATTCTCTTGTTCAATTGGTATACTGAGCAAATAACCAGGGACACTGGATTATCGGAAGAACATTGTGGCACCAGGATCAAAAGAAGGCTTGTGAACAACCTTCCATATGCACACGATACAACCTTGCTTGCTGAGAGTGAAGAGGACTGGAGGTTTCCGTATGGATACACCTCAATGTCAAGAAGACCAAGAGCCTCACAACTGGACCAATAGGTAGCATCATGATAAAGGGAGAGAAGATGTAAGTTGTCCAGGATTTTCTCTTGCTTGTATCCACAATCAGTGCTCCTGGAAGCAGCAGCCAAGAGAAAGTCAGTTCATTAGTAACTTTAATTCCACCTGTAATCTTCATTCCCTTTGCCTTGCAAAGTAACACATTTATAGTTTTCACATCACAGCATGGAAATGATATGGACTGAACTCCCGCCTCCTACAACTATCAGGTACTTTACCTGTAAATCTGTCTCATCCTTTTTAGTGATTGCCTAGTATTTCAGTGTATGGCTATATTTATCAATGGGATTTATCGGTAACTTGCTACTGTGAATTAGCTGAAAGTTTAGAGAGCAGATCATCAATTTGGAATTTAATGGAGGAGAATTGCTTCTGTTATCATTACTGCAAATAATGTTGCAACGCAAATATTTCTTTGTAAATGTGCAAGCACTAACATCCTTGTTCCCAGGCTATTTTTTCTCTTCTTGGCAGCAACATAGGGAACATTTCTTGAGGTCTGACTCCACCGAGTCTTTATGCTCCTTCATTAGCCTAAGAAGAATTTGTCTAGAATGAGTACGTTACAAACCAAGGCTCTAAATGTGTTTGCCCATTAATACTTTCCTCCTCCATCTGTCCATCACCTGGGGGCAGGAACTGAAATGGCCAGTTTTTAATTTCTCTACAAATATAGTGGGACTCTACTTTGAAAATGTCATATTCTGAATAGCTTGCTACAATTTTAAAACCTGGCTAATATAGAAGATCTCCTAATTTTATACCTTATAACTTTATTCCCAGTGTCTTTCCCTTTATAGAAATCCATTGTCAATTTATTTAGCTCTATAAATCATTCCATTTTATAGAAGAAAGGTATTATGATATTCTTATGAATTTGATTACTAGGATAAATAACTTTGAAGAAATACTAAATCAGCTTCAAGGGAACACTTTCTGTTCCAAAATGAGCTGGTACTTTGAGAGAAGACTAGAGAGCATGAACAGAACCGGAGTGCAGGGCCGACTTCTGGATTTATTCAGACATTTTCTACTGCTTTCAGATTCAATCATTTGTATTGTTCCTTTTTTAATCCTTAGATCAAGTTTATTGATTCTCTCTTATTCTTAATTTTTTTAAAATCATTTTGTTGGGGGCTCACACAATGCTTATCACAATCCATACATACATCCATTGTGTCAAGCACATTTGTACTCTCTTATTGTTAATTTTAATGTTTGTTTAGTGATTAATATTTAATTTTATGAATTTTCCTAATTTTCTGAGCTGCATCTCATATATATTGAGGTTGGATACTTTCATTTTCTCTCTTCTAGATATTTTGATCTTCTGATTTTAACCTCCACTGTGACTCAAGGAAAGATAGGATTATTAAGATAAACATAGTCATCATTAATTATCTTATATTTAATTATTTTTAAATTTTCTAATGTATAATATAAACATATAAAAAATTCTGTAATACAGACCACATCTTGTTTTGTTGGGAAGCTAGATTTTTTTTAATCTAAAGAAAATTCCTAATTATATTATTTCTCAATTATCTCATGGAACTGGTCATTCCAGATAACAGGACTTGTTACTTGAGATAACACAGCTGTAAAGGCACCTGCTAACTTCTCAGCCTTTCAGTGAGCAATTTTTATGCATTTTTTGCTAACCCTGGCACATTCTTTCCTGCACAGACACCTGAGGCCTTAGATAAGTCCCTATCAGGACGTCTGGAGGAGTTCTGCTGTCCTGAGGAACAAAGACTGTTCACATGGAAACAGTGAAGCGGGCTGGAAGCCACCATGCTTTAAGCAGGGGTCGCTCACTTGGCTGTGGTGGACTTCGAACGCCCTCGGGGAAGCAGCGCAGCTGCGCCCGTGAAGCTCTTCTAGAACAAGTCAGGCACGAGCTTCTGTCACTGAATCGGAATTTAGTGGCTGTCAAAATACTGCCTTTTTAAATTTCCAGAGCAAACACGGAATAAAGAAAAAATAGAACAAGAAAGACAAATCTGTAATATATGAAGGCAAAATTATTACAAATTAAACCAAATACTAAGCTTAGAGCAGCAGTGAGTTTTACTAAATAAGTTTTGTAATATTAAAGTTGAGTCTCTTTAAATTGTTTTCTTTTATATGTAAACATTTTATATGAAATGATATCTTAATAACTTTGACATTTTCATAGCAAAATCTAGAAAGGTAGTTGAGAAAATTCTAAAATGACTGGGAATATGGGTGGAATCTATGAACATGATGAGATGTTACTATCATGATTTCGTTACATAAAAATTACAATATAGTTGTTACATATCTGCAGCATTACATTCTACAGACAATGCTCCTGACAAGTAAGAATGGGGAGACCTCAGCTTGCTGGTTCCAAGCACATCAGCAGGAAAGCCGGTCACTAGAGAAGATCTTCCTGGTTGGTAACACTGAAGGTTAGCGAGGGAAGTCCTCGGTAGATGAGTGGACGCAGCAGCTACAAAGATGGGCTTGAACACAGCAACGATCGAGGAAAAGGCACAAGACCAGGCAGCATTTCCATTGGTTGTACATAAGTGACTCCACAGCAACTAAAAGCCAAGCTATTACAAAATAGACATGAATTTGGATGGGCCTAACTTAATTTGAAGCAAATTCGCCATGCTCTCTCTGATGGGAAAATGGAGAGGGCCATTTGGAAAGGGCGTTCAGGAGCTGAGAACACCCATGGCTTAGCAGCCCAGGAGAAAGCTTGAGTACGCGTGGCTGCTACAACCACAGAAACTGCATTCTGCCGGCAACCTCAAGGAGCTTGGAGGTGTCTTGTTCCCCTAATGCCTCCAGACCAGTGTATTCTGTTTGACTGTCACTTCGATGTCAGCATCGTGTATCATGAACAAAGACACTCTCAGCTCCCTCCACCCAGACAAGACTGGACCATGAGCTGCAGACCTGTGAAATGACTGTTTTAAGCCATTAACCTTCTGGTATTCTTCTCTAAAGCAATATAACCCTAACAGAGACAGACAGAAAAATAATTAAGGTAGTGGGCTTTGTGACTCTCAGTAGTTGGCTTATGGCTGATTTTTATTTCTTTTAAATATTTTTCTAAAAGCGCTATAAAAATCATGTATCCATATGAAAGCAAAACAAAAAATATTGAAAATCAGTTTCACTCTATTCTAAGCCCCCTAGTAACCTATAAGTACTGCTTTTCCAATAATGATAATGGATTTAAAAACACATTATCTCTGTGTTGTAAAGTTGCCATAGTGATAAGTTTATGCTTAGCAGCTTTTATTATACTTTTCAGCTACAAATGGAATTATAAAACTCAGTGTGTTTTGAAATCATAGAAAGGAAACTTAATCTTAATAATATTATCATATTTTGTTTTTCCCATGTGTATTTTAAGTGAAAGCTTTCATAAGAGAATGCTTATAAATAGGTACATGTCTATGGGCGTAGTTGAGTTTTTGTTGGTATCACCAGGGAATCCAGTTGGTTTCATAGAGTGTAAGAAATAAGCATTTGAGAATTATGAAGATAGAAGTTCCCTGAGATCATTTGCAAATCAAGGATAAACATTTAGATTTTGAAAGATGGAGACCTTCACCACTTAACCAAAATAATGACGTGTGTATACAATAAGGCGCCCTCATGGAATAGTAGGAACTTTGGTGGCATAATGGGTTATGCATCGAGCTACTACCCACAAGATCAGCAGTTCAAAACCACTAGCCACTATGGGTGAGGAAGGTTTTCTATTTCTGTAAAGAGTTGCAGTCTCGGAAACCCACAGGGGCCGTTCTTCCCTGGACTGTCACTATGAGTCAGAATCAACTCAATGGCCGTGAGTTTGGTTTGGTTTGATGGAATAGTATGTTATGTGTTAGGTTGATAATCTTAAGGTTAGCAGTTCTAAAACAACAACCATTCTACAGGACAATGATGAGACTTTCCACTCTCGTAAAGACTGATAGTCTCAGAAACCTTCAGGGGCAGTTCGACCCTGTCCTGTGAGTTGGAGTTGACTCAATTGCAGGGAAGTTGGTGTAAGATGGATATAAGGCAGCACCAGTATCCATTGAACCAGGACATACTGCCACAAAACCCATTCCAACTCACAGTGGCCCTTTGGGATAGCGGAGAACTGTGGCGGGTGTAAATCTTTACAGGAGCGGGAAGCTTCCTTGCTGTCCTGCTCAGTGAATGGTCAGTTCAAACTATTTCCCTTGTGACATGCAGCCCATTTTATTCCCACTGCACTCCCAGAGCTCCTCTGCTAGACCTTAGTAAATTAGAAAACATATTTCCATATCCTTTTTCTGTGTTATCTTTAGCTGAACGTATATTTTTTTCTCTCACTGGATGACCATGGCTAGTAGCTTGTCCACTACTGATAAATATTGATTACTCAGTTGAAATATGATTTTCTTTCCTCAATTATTTATCTTCATGTTATTTTATTTATTAGTTAACATTTCAAAAATATATAAATTTCTCTTACACAAAGAAGTTATTCTTTCATTTCAAATCAACTGAGTTAATACTTATTCCCATAAAAAATTTGGTTACTCAAACTCTTGTTCTACCATCTTCACTTAAAAATTAGTATCCTATCTCTTGTACTCCTGGGTCTTGGTGATAGACAGTCCTTCTTCATTCCACTTTTATGCCTTTTTCTGTTCTAGTCCTAGTCGAAATAGGCATTCTGCTTCTTGATTGTCATTCTTCTTTTCCCATTCAATTCATGCACATTTCATTTCATCGAATTGACTGCAATCCCTATGATGTAACATCACTTATCCAAGTCCCTCTATGGTTTCTGTTTCCATCCTTCCTCTTTCCTACCCTTCTGAGATTTGTCCTTGGGGAAAGGCTCCTATGTTAATCTCAAATGATTGATTATTCCAAGATGTGCATACCTCACCAGTGTCATGGCTCCGTGAATAGACTTGGGTTGATGTAAGTTCATTTCCAAACCTGAAGGGTGATTAAGGGCTCTAAATTCACCAATCTTTATGTAATCAGTAAGTGTGGTCATTTATATGATTTTGAGTTTCGTTCCATTTTTTTCCTCCTATTCTATATAGGACCTTCCAATACAATCCCTTTCAGAGCAGTTTGTAGTGGTCGACGGGCTCTCAGCAGCATGGACACGGGTGCCCACATCACCCATCATCCCCTGTGTGTCTGGGTTCGTCACCCTTCTTCCCTCTGCACAGGGAGAGACCAAAGTTGCACCTTGGGTGACTGCTCATAAACTTTTAAGACCCAGGTTGCAACTCACCAAAGTAAGATGTCCACCATTGTCTTTGTGGATTACATTACTCCGTTTCATCTTGTCCTGACCCCCCAGGGCCAGCAACTTATTCCCTTAAAACATTTTGTTCTGTCTAAAAGAGCATTGCCCCATAATACGCTCCACCATATTCATGGATATATTTGCAGCAAAGGTAAATACCAGTGTATAAATATACTCTGTCAACCCTGCATATCTCATTAGTGTGCTCCCATTCACTGTGCCACACCTGTTATGACTGTGTGTTTTCCGTGCCTCCACTCCTCCCACTGCCATCAAATCAGTGCTGACTCACAGCGAGCCTCTTTGGGTTTCTGGGACTGTCTAGTCTTTGTCCAGTAGCTGCTGGTAGATTTGGACTACCAGCCATCCGGATCACAGTATAAATCAACATTTTCACCTCTGGTGCCTTTAATTCTTGCACTTTTCCCAGGGTTTTCCCCAGCATCCATCTTTTTTTTAAATCATTTTATTGGGGGCTCTTACAATTCTTATCACAATCCATACATACGTCCATTGTGTCAAGCACATTTGTCCATTTGTTGCCATCATCATTGTCAAAACATTTTCTTTCTACTTGAGCCCTTGGTATCAGCTTCCCTTTTTCCCCCTCTCCCACTCTCCCTCCCTCACGAACCCTTGATAATTTATAAATTTTTTTTTCATGTTTTATACTATCCGATGTCTCCCTTCGCCCACTTTTCTGTTGTCCATCCCCCAGGGAGGGGGTTATATGTAGATCATCGTGATCAGTTTCCCCATTCTCCCCCACCTACCCTTTCCCCTCCTACTATCGCTACTCTCATTATTGATTCTGAGCGGTTTATGTGTCCTGGATTCCCTGTGTTTCCAGTTCTTATCTACCGCCATCCTTTTTGCTGACCTCTCTCTTGTTGCCTCCCCTTCAGTCCAGTCAACACTTGTCTGCTCTCTAACCAGTAATTCCCCTTCCCCTCCCATCCTACATTTGATAACCATCAAAACGTGGTTATTTAGTGTGAGAACCTCTTCTTGACTATTTACAGTAGTGGTGTCATACAATATGGTTATTCTCTAAAATTGTGTAGTATTCCATGGTGTGTATGTACTATAGTTTATTAATTCATTCTACCATTGGTGTGCATTTAAGTTTCCATCTTTTTTGCTATTTCCAACAGTGCTGCAATGAGGAAGGATTTGCATTCGCCTATTAGAGTTGCTGTTTATTTCTCTGGAATAAATATTAAATAGAGGGGTTGATGGGTCACATGGTATCTCTAGTTTCAACTTTCTGAGATAGAAGCGGACTGTTTCCCACAGTAGTTGCACCATTTCACAGTGTGTGAGGGTTTCCATCTCTCCGTGCCCTCACTGGAGTGTGTTGTTTCAGGTTTGCTTTTGTTGCTATCAGTGTTGTTTACCTTTTCATCCCTCTAATTGTTAATGATCATGAGCATTTCTTCATGTTTGCTGCCTACCTATTTCTTCTTTGGGGAAGGATCTGTTCATGTGTTCTGCCAATTTTCAAAATGGATTATTTCTTGGTGAAATGTTGGGGGTTTCTGTAAACTTTAGACTCCAGTCCTTTGTCAGTTTCATCATGGCCAAAATAATTTCCAGTTTTCTGGGTTCTCTTCGTATTGTTTTGGTGAAATCGTTTGATGCGCCGAGTGTTTCACATGTAGGAGGTCCTCATTACCTAGTTTGCCCTCTGCTGCGCTCGTGTTTTCAGCTACGTTGGATGATAGGTTCATGCCAGGCATTAGGGTCCCTAAGTTTACCCCTGTTTTTTCATTAATTATAATTCTAGGTTGACATTTACCTTTTGATACATGTAAGTTCTTTTTACATATGGCATGAAGCTTGAATCCTGTTTCATTTTCCTGCAACTGGATGCCAAGCCTTGAAAGTTCCCCTGTGTTTCAGACATTTGACAAACTAGGTGGATGGGTTTATTTCTGGGTTCCCAATGCCGTCCACGGATCTGTGTGTTTGTCCTTGTGCTGGTACTGTGCTGTCTTCACTGTGTAGTCGGTTTTGAGACCAGGAAGTGAAAGGTCCCCTTCTTTGTTCTTCGATTTAATAGCGCTTTGTTTATGCAGTCTCTTTCCTTTTTGCATAAAGTTAGTCATTAGTTTTTCCATCTTTTAAAAATATAATACTGAAATCTGGTCAGGATTACAATATATCTATAGATCATTTGGGCAGTATTGACATTTTCACAATGTTAATTTTATCTTTCCATGAGGATGGTTTATTATTCTGTTTATGTAGGCCTCTTTGGGGGTTATTGGTTTTCCAATTTTCTTTTTAAAACATTTTGGCTTGGCTGGTTCTATTTGTTCCTAAGCATTTCGTTTTGAGTCGCTATTGTCCGTGGCGTGGTTTTCCTGACTGTCTCTCCAGAGCTCTCTTTGTTATCATAAAGGTGTCCAGTTTATTTCTGTCTATCAATCTTGGATCGTGGTATTTTGCTGACTGCTGCTGAGTCTTTGGGATGTTCTACACGTGTCCGTGCTGTTAGTAAGTCTTAGCAAGTCCGTTCTGACCCGTAGTAACCCCTGTGTACAATATACAGAAATACCGACCAGCCCTGTGCTATCCTCAAAATTCTTAAGTGTGACACAATGAATGCAGCCACTGTCCCAATCTATCACCAAATCTGCAAATAGAAAGAATTTTACTTCTTTGCCAATTTGAGTGGCTCTTATTTGCCTTTCGTGCAGTTCTGGATAAGAATCCCAGCACAATGTTGTGTAGGAGGGCTGAGAAAGGGCACTCTTCTCTGGTTCCTGTGTTCAAGGAGAATGCTTTCATTTTCTCTCCATTGAGAAAAAGTTTGGCCATTGTTTTTTGGGGGGGCTTTTTTGCTTTAACTTTTATTTTAAGCTCAATTTACTCCCGAGTCATAAGATTTTGCATCTTCGGTTTCTTTGGGGCTATTCTTTGCTTCTATGCAACCTCCTCTTCTGGCTTATGAACACTTTGCTTCTTTTTTAGTGAGGATCATTTCAGTGTGGCACGAGGAGCCCGTGTGTGACTTGATCCAACAATGAGCTCTGTAAGTCGGCACATCTTGGGGGCTTTGTACACCTGGATGTGCTCAATGACCAGAAAATCCACATCTAACCCCTTCAGTTCATCAGTACTCTACATTTTTAAACATGTGTGGCAAAAATTCAGCACTCTTTTTGGGCCTCTGACCCTGGGTCCAACCCTGCTGTTTGGCCAGGACACACCTACCAACCCCACAGTGACTGAGGGCTTTGAACTGGCAACCTAAGTTTAGCAGCTCAGTGTTTAGCCCACTGCACTACCAGGACTCGTTATATTAATGGGCTAGAACTCCATGTATGCTTTCTACACAGCCAATTGGCCTACAGAACCCTGAGGGTACTGTGGTGAAACACTACTTGCTTTCTGAGAGCTTGCAGTTCCAGTCCACTGATTGCTGTGCTAGACAAAGTTGTAGCCATCTGCTCTGTAAAGATGCCTCGCTGTGCACACCTACAGGAACAGTTCAACTTTGTTCTAGAAGGCTGCTATGAGTCAGAATCAACTCAACAACAATGGATTTGGTTTGGGGTGTGTGTGTGTGTGTGTGTGTGTGTGTATGTGTCCTTATTTATTTTTTACAGTTACATTATTACTTTAGTTTCAAATGGATGAACATTTAATGAACACTTTAATTATCTACTATGCTTATACTTATGTCATAGACTCAAGCTGTTTAATTAATTCTGCATGTATCATTAATATTATAATAGTAAAGTCATTCTCTTTTTCCCCTTAAGTAACATGATCCTTATAAAGTAATAGGAAGTAAAATATTTAATCTACAAAATCATTAGTCATAATATGTGATTACTGTAAAAATGGAAACATATTTTAACTACCTCCGTGATGTTTAATTTCAAACGCTAACTGGGGATTCAGTTGAAACAAAGGTAGCTGTTATAACGTGGAATAAGTTGCTCTGGTAGGTAGATCTCCCTCCTGATGCTTGCTGGTGTGTTGTTAGACGCTGTCAGGTTGATTGCCCCAGGGACTTTCGAGGCTGCAATCCACGAAGTCTTCTGAAGGGCTTTTCCCACAGAGCACTGGCCACGTTCAAACTGCTAACCTTTTAGTTCACACCTGCACGCTGAACCACTGCCCCACCAAGGGTCCTTTCCTGAGTACACAGTGTGTTCTAGTAAAGTTATGTATGTTTGTATTTGCCTTACCCATGCGACTGTACTAGGAATTTTTTGAGAGCAGAGAACATGTCTTAGTTATACTGGTAAAGAAATAGTAGGTTTTTAAAAATAATGTGAAGGATTAAATTACATATAAGATTAATTTAATTGGGACCAATATGTGGAGGTAGCACAGATAGTTTGTTAACTGTCTGTACCAGCAATCTTCTTGGTTAGGGACATAACTTTAAAAAATTGTGAAGTTCATATAGTGCTACTGAGGAATTTCAATTAGAGTGGCAGATTTTAGAAAGATCAATTTGGCAGTATTTTGGAGGATTGGATGAATGAGGCAAGGCCGGGTGGGTACAATGAAGTGTCCCTAGAGCAATCCAGGTGAGATGTAATAAAATGGTGCAGCAATGGCAGGGGGACAGAGAATTGGTCAGAAGCTAGAGCTGCCGAGGGGATCGAATTGGCCAAGTGTCAGCTAATGTGAGCAGTGTCTGACAGGAGCAGGTCCGGGATGACACCCACGAGTGTGACTCAGGCAAGCTGGCTGATATGACTCCGTGAGAAAAGGATTACAGAAGCAAGGGTCGATTTAGGGCGCATGTGCTGAGCTCTGCTTTGAGCATACTAAGTTGAAAGTGCTTGGGAGCAGTATTTTCCAGAAGTGTGACGATCAGGCCAGAGAATTACAATAGTACAATAGATCTAGGTTTCTCTTACAACCTAGAGTTTCCAGGTCAGTGCTGCTTTCTGAATGCTACCCTCTATCTTTGGGGCCATGAGGGACAGGTTTTGTGACCACTGTATGGTTAGGTGGGTCTGTGTGATTAAGTTAATGGTGATTGAGTTTTGAGTAGGAGTGACGGCTGTGCATAATTTCTGGGCTGAGGCCCAACAGAGCTCTCTCCCTCTGCTGTGAGGATCGGTAGTGACAGCAGCCTTAGCCTTAGTCCACTAGAAGGAAGCTAAGGTGACATGCCGTGGATATTGGGCATGAAAAGAGAGAGGTGGAGAGCTGAATGAATACTGGCGTCTTGGACTGCAATCCGAGGAAACAGTATGAATATGGCTTTCCATTCATGTATGTGTATAGATCCACACACAGAGAGACAGAGGAACAGCAATGGATGCGCATGATTCTGCGTTTCCCGGTGCTGCTGTAACAAAAATACCACAAATGGGTAGTTTTCAAGAACAGAAAATAATTTTCTCACCGTTTAGGAAGCTAGAAGTCCTGACTTAGGGCCCACTGTGGGGAGAGGCTCTCCCACCGGGGCTGTGAAGGGAGCTGTTTTTCCCTGTGTCTCTTGTACTACTTATATAACTCAGAAGTAATTAGGGTTAGAACACAGCATACATTGATATTGATGAGTTAACATAACAAAATTCACTGCCTTTGAGTCAATTTGGTTCACACAAGAAATCCCTATTTCTAAGTGCAATTACATCTGCAGGTGTAGGGTTCAGGAAACAACAAAACAACACGCCTTGTGAAGTGGCATGATTTCATTCATACTGCTGTGTATGTATGGTTTCGTATGTTAATTGCCAGGAAGTCCATTTAACCCATGGCCACCGGGGTGTTACAGAGCAGAACGGCTCCGGGGGGCTTTCTTGTCTGTAATCTTAACAGGAAGATAGTGGAAGCCTTCTCAAGTGTGGCACCACTAGGTGAGCTCAACCAAGCACCAGCGACCAGCCATCGAGCACAAGCTGTTTGCACCCCTAGGAACCCTTCTGGCTTAGCATCCATAAGGACTGATCCAAGTTCTAAATGCTGAGAGGACCCAGGAGTGAGCACCCATAGAAAGGAGCATATTTAGCACCCAAATCTTGGTTTCTAAATGCTAGTCCCCAGTAAAAGGAAGTAGTGCACTTTGAACAAATGTGTGTGGGTCAACCACTTCCAGTATGCAGCAGAAAAACACAAAGGAGCCCATAAGATTATGTAATTTCAGAACATAAGGAAGTAATTAAGATTTTACCGGAGCAAGATAGAAAGAACGTTTTGTTCTTCAAACTGTTGTAGCGCTGGCTGCCGGATGTCCTTCTGAGTCATAGTGACCCACTCCGTACAGCAGATCGATCCCCGCCAGTGCCACTGCCCCATCCTCAGAATTCTTCGTGCGTTTGAGCTCACTGTGTGATGCGTCAGCCCTTTGGACTGATTGCTCCCATGCGTCTTCACTTTTCTTCACTCCTTTCCTCCGAACAGCGAGAGCCCAGCGTTTAAGATCCCAGTCGCTACTCACCAAAGTAGGATGTGGGACCCTTGCTTTGTGGACTACGTTATTCTAATTGGCCACATCGTCTGTCCCCAGGGCTGTGGTGCTGAGCCCCCGGGCCCAGGATTCATTCCTTTAAGGTGATGCTTATGCCTAAGAAGTGTTCATCAATTTCCCTCCTGTACCTCCATCACATTCATGGGTACATTTGCAACCTGCAAATACTCTCTATAAAACCTGTATTTATTCATGAGTATACCCGCACTCTTGGCCCCACACCCATTCAGTGTGTGTGTGTGTGTGTGTGTGTGTGTGTGTGTGTGTGTGTGTGTACACAGCCACTTGTAGACTACCATTCTTGCAGGATTTTGGACACACAGTATGCACTGCGATTGTCTTTAACTGTTGGCTTTTCGCAGTGTCTTCCCATGCCGCCGTCACTTTTCACGGCTTCACTCTTTTTTTTTATTAAATAATCATTATATTAGGGGCTCATACAACTCATCACAATCTGTATATACATCATTTGTGTCCAGCACATTAGTACATATGTTGACTTCCTCATTCTCACAACACCCGCTTTCCACCCGAGCCCTTGGTAACAGCTCATTTTTCCCCTCCCTCCCCGCTCCCCTCTCCCCCTGAACCCTTGATCATTTATAAATTATTATTTTATCATATCTTACTCTTAATGCATATTGCCTTCCTGTCACTCACTCAATATCTGCCTACTCTCTGAGCAATAACTTAGTCTCCCGTTCTTTCCCACCTCCAGTAAATATCCAAAAATGTGTCTTTCAGAGTGGAAACATTTTATTGACTTTCAACAATAGTGGTCTCACATAATATCTGTACCTTTGTATTTCATTCATTTCACACAGCAGGGTGCCCTCCAGGTTCATCCATGTCCCGAGGTGTTTTACACGGGCACTGTTATTCTGTAGCATTGTGTGTGCACCCTAGCTTGTTCCTTCTTTCTTTGCCCGGTGCCATGTAGTCTGTGCCTGTCTTTTTGCTATTGTGACTTGTGTTGTGAAGAACATGGGAGTGCGTCTATCTGCTCCTGTCACGTCGTGTCACGAGGCGATAGATTGCTGAGTCATATGAGATTTCTCACTCCAGCTTTTGGAGAAAGAGCCCTCTGCCTCTCACAGTGCTTGCCCCCCTGGCAGGGGGGTGGGTTTCAATCTCTTGACACCCTTGCTGATATTTATGGTTTTCGGGGTGGGGGGGTTGTTTTGTTTTCACTGTTCTATTACTGCTAGGGTAAGATGATATGCCACTGTTGTTTTAACTTGCATCACTATAATTGAGGAGTCCTGGTGGCATAGTGGTTCATAGTGACTACTAACTGCAAGGTCAGCAGTTCAAAACCACCAGCCACGCTGAGAGAGAAAGAAAGGGCTTTTTACTCCTGTGAAGAGTTGTGAAGAGTTTCAATCTCAGAAACTCACAGGCAAAGTTCTACTCTGCCCTGTACTGTATGTCAAAGTTAATTTTAAAAATTGATTATTGACCTAAATAATTTTCAATACATAGAACTATACAGGTCACACCCTCAACTGCACTGTAACAAAGCTAAAGATTAAATACCAAAATTATGTTTTTACAATATATAATTAAACAATATTTTAAATCTTTGATAATCCACGGTGTTATTATTATTTCCCTGTTTCCTACACCCTGCTGAGTCTACCACCAAAAAACCACCCTGTATGCTGGACCTGATCTGGTTTTCAACATTTGCTGTGGTTTTTTGTTTTGTTTTGTTATTATATATTATAATATACATATTAGGGTGTATCTCAGGGGTGTTATGTCATTGGAGGTCACACTCATGAAATTGTGTTAATGTTTTTCTGTGTTTTAGTGTGTGAAACTCAGGATGGAAGAACCTTTTGGGACAGCAATAGAATAAGGGCTTCGGGGAGTGGGGCAGGGGGTTCCAATGGTGGGGGGGAATAAAAGGGTGGCGATGTCAAGGAGTTCAGGAAGAAAAAGTATGTTTGGAAACTGATTGTGGTAACAATTGCACAATTCTGCTTGACGTGATTGAATTAGGGAATATATGATATATGCATTAACTCCCAATTAATAATAATTTTTTTAAAAAACAACCTGAATTCTATGTCTTCCACCACCCTAAGTGATCCCCTAACTAGTTTCCCTAACTACTTCCCATCTTAATCCACGAAAATGTATTCCACATACAGCAGCTAATGGTGTTTAAAACGAAGATTAGATTAGCCTCATGCTCCCCTAAAAAGCCTGAAGCAAACCCTCCCCACATTTAGAATAAACCTGGAATCACTGAATGTGCCTGACAGGTGTCTGCATCGTCGAGGCATGGTCTGTTTGCCTCCCTGGTCCGCTTCTACCTTTCAATCATAAAACTCTCTCTCCCTACTTTGAATATTTAGACTAGCATTTTCTTTTACCTAGAATGGTTTTCTCTCCCTCTTTGCCAACTCTTTTATTCCTGAGTTATCAGTGTAAAAAGCACCAATATCTATTGCAGCTACTAGTTGCCTTTTTATTACAAAAATTCATTTTAATTGTGTTTCTACTTATTCTTATAACTTCCCTTTTTCTCATTTGCTTATGATCTGGCTCTCCAGAAGGAGCCGTGTTGGCATAGTATTTCCACATCCCTAACACAGAAGATGATCCTGGCTCCCTGGGTGCATTCAGTAAATACATGTCGGGTAGACAAATGAGTGTGTGTATGGATGAATGTAAATATTTTAAAAGCCCAGCATCATTCCTGACATATTATCTGCTCAATATACATTTGTTGAGTTCCCAAATATGACAATAGGAATAAAGGAATTTTGTTTAGGAAATGTTATGGATTCTTAGGACTGCTGTCACTTAATACAACAGAGTAGGTGACTCCAAAAACCCAGAATGGATTTTCTCTTCATTCTGGGAGCTACAGGTCCAAATCTGGGCCTCGGGGGTGCTGATTTCTCCAGGCAGCTTCTGAAAAGGACCTGCCTCATACTAGTGATTTAATTTCTGGTGGCTGCTGGCAATGGTTGGGTTCCCTTTGCTTGCTTATGAACTACGCATGCTCTTTTATCTCTCCTGTGTGTGACTCTGTGTCTGTGATTGCCCAATTGTCCACCTCTTTTATGAAATGTCACTCGGAAGAGGTTAGAATTAGGACCCACCCCGCACTAGTATGACTTCATTGATCTACCCAATAACAGCTGCAAAGGGAAACCATTTTCCCAAACATGGTTGCATTTGCTGGAGTAGCGGTCATGTTGTGGACTCAATAAAAACCCTCCAAAATGCATTTTGTAAATGCTAGTACATAGGCCTGTGTCTATCATCCGATTTTAGAATGGGTTGTCTTTCATGTGAACAGCAGAATTATTGTAAGTTCTGTCTTGAATCAATCATTTGTGGGAGACAAAAGAGACTAATCCGGCTGCAGAGAGAGAAAGGGGATAAGATAGAGCCCAGGGTCTGGGGGAGCTCCCAGGAGCCAAGACGCTCCCCCTGCAGAGCTGACAGAAGCAGAACACCTTGCCCACCAGCACGGCCCTGACCTCAATCTTCCAGGCGCCTACAGTGTGAGCAAGTACATTTCTACTTCTTAAAGCCACCCGCTCGTGGTGTTTCCATGACAGGACTTCGGTGTTTCTGTTTTCAGGGGAAGAGGGATACACAGTTCGGTCCATAACAGTGACTATCAGCTAACTAATGGTGTGATATGACTCACATGTGTCACGAAAATTGAATTTTTCTTAAAACATGGCTGGAATCCATTTATAGGGCACAGCTTAGAGTACATGATCTAGAATCATTGGCTTAACAAAGGAAAGACTTAAGCCAAGTAATGGATGCCTTCACATGGGTTCATCGTATTGGCTCAAAATGAAAGTGTCCGGAGCTGGCATGAAGCATGAGTTCACCTAGGCCCAGACGACCTTGTGCCAGCCTCCTCCTCTCAGTTCCACCGTGCCCGCTCCGTCATGCGCTCTCCAGGACCTGACAGAGAGCCACGAAAGACACCACACAGAAAACTTCCCAGATGAGTGACCATTAGGAAAAGAGCTCCTTTGTTTTTCAATAGTGACAGTAAAAATCCTATGCTTCCACCTTACTTTATTCATTCAACAAGTATCTCTCAGCTTCAAGGTATCAGGCACAATTTTAGCTACTTGTGATGTAAAACCCAAACAAAACTCACTACCACTGAATCCATTCTGACTCATAGTGACCCTGTAGGACAGGGCAGAACTACCCCTGTGGGTTCCTGAGACTGTAATTCTTTATGGGAGTTGATAGCCTCGTCTTTTTCCCATGGAGTAGCTGGTGGTTTCGAACTGCTGACCTTGCAGTTGAACAACATGAACAGAAATCCCAACCTTTGAGGTTCCTATTTTCTAACATAAGAAAACAAACAAGAAGCACAATAGCTGATCTATAATAAGTGCCATGTGTTTTGCATAAATCGTTGTTAGGTGCCATCGAGTCGGTTCTGATCCATAGAGACCCTGTGCACCACAGAAGGCGACGCTGCCCAGTCCTGCATCATGCTACGCTTGCTGCGTTCCATTGTTTCGGCTATGGCGTTGATTTATCTCGTTGAAGGACTTCCTCTTTTTGGCTGCCCCTTTGCTTTACCAAGCATGATGTCTTTCTCCAATGACTTCTCTCCTGACAACTGGTCCAAAGTATGTGAGATGAAGTCTCACCATCCTTCCCTCTACAGAACACTCCAAGACCCACTTGGCCTTAACACTGGCCTGCTTGTAAGGTTCAGAGTGCATAAAAAACAAATGCAATAATGGGTGGCAGTGGGAAAAGCTGATTAAAAAGCATACAGTATTTCTGTTAAAATATGAAATTCAACTATGTAATCTGTCTGAAGACAAGAAGTGCCGGGAAGAAGGATGAACATAGCGGGCTGATCAAGCATGTCTGTGTGAATCCGTGGGTGGGAAGGGTAGGTGCGGTGAGATTGTGATTTAAAACAGGTTTGTCCAGGTCGGCTTTATGGCTAACACGATATTTGAGCACAGGGATTTTTGCCATGTGGATACCTGGAAGGGCAGGAGGCACAAGAATCAAATGACCTAAGGCAAGAACTTGGTATGTATTACAAAAGAACCAGAGTGCAGGTCGTTAGACTAGCGTGAGCCAGGAGGAGTGTGGTCGTAACTTAGGTCAGAGAGGTTGAAGAGTTGTCCGGAAAGATGATGTCAGGTTTTACAGTCCACCTTATTGTGAAAGTATTACCTTATGGCTGTGACGGACATAGTGAGATAATTATTTTTATGTTTGAGGAGTGGATTTACTTATTTTGGGTAAAAATATAAGTAACTTATTTGGGTAAAAATATAAATAACACAATAATTTTCTCTTGTGTAATTGCACAAACCCAAATACATCCATCGCCAACAACCATCTGGGCCATATGTTCCAGCTCCATATGATAAACCCAAATTTCTGTTTTTCCTTCCCACCCTTGATAACCTTGTGAACCCATTTTGAGACCGTTAATATGTGTTTCATTTGTGGTTGCTTTATTTCACTCTGTGTGGGGGTCCTGGTGGTGCTGCAGATGAGGGCGTTCCCGGCTCCCGGTCGCTCTTGGGAGAATGATGAGGGTGTCTGCTCCCTTGAAAAGCTAGTCTCAAAACCCTTGTATGAGGTCGCTCTGAATCAGACACGGTGGAGTCTATGTTTTTGCAAGGTTCATTTCTTCTTATGGTAAGACACATTCCATTGTGTCCATATAGCACATTTTCTCTACCCATTCATCTGTTGGCTATTAGGAATTATGCTGCAATAAATATGAATGTCCATGTGTCTCTTAGAATGGCTGCTGTCCTGTGTCTTAGTTATGTACCTATGATTGCTGGCAGCTCTATTTTAAACTTTTTGAGGACCCGCCAAACCATTTTCCCCAGCAATAGTACCCTTTTGCATTCCACCAGCAATAAATGAGAGGTCCCATTTCTCCACATCCTCACCAACATCTGTTACTTTCCATTTCTAACTTATTTTAATAGGACCCCGGGCTTCTCTGTTGAAGCTGGCTTGTAAAGGGACACAAGGGCAGAAGCGGTTTTGAAGTGACTGCTGTAATGCATTGTTCTGAATCAGATGATCGAAACTCTGAACAGTGTGACAGAGCACCTCGGGTGAGAAATGGTCTGGTTTGTACATACGTGAACGATACAGACAAGATTGTTTCCTGATAAATTGGATGGTGTGTGATAAAAATCAAGGAGTCAATTGTGACTTCAAAAGCGTGCGGTTGAGAAACCGGAAAGAGTGAATTGTAATTTACTGACACGTGAAGCTAAAGTGGAATGGGTTCTGACAATCGTGGAAGGAGATCAGAAGTTGCGCACAAATTTGTTCGAGTTGGAGCCTGGATCAAACTGGAAGCTGGATCAGGTTATGAGATGCTTAAACCAATAAACAACTTCAATTAACATCAAAATATGGATGGAACTTAAACTGGCAGACAGAACTTGAAGTGAATTAAGGAGTAAAATATACACAGATATTCTAACGGTTCAATAACTAAGCCCTGAGTTACCCCAACATTTAGCGATCCAGAATAAGAGAAAGAAGCTGCCACGGGGCTGAGAAAGAAAAGCCACCGAGAGAGCAAACGTGGGAGAGTGTTGTGTGCGGACATTCCAGGGAGGAAGTGCCTCCAAGAGGAGCAAATCAATCAGCTGCTATTGAGAGATCCAGAGGAAGGCTGAGAATGGGCCATGGCTCTTCTGTGATCCAGATGGCTCTGTGGAGTGGTGAGTGCAGAGCTGCAGGTGGGTGTACAGAGAAAAGGGGAGGACTTGGAAGCAGTGCGGAGAGCTCTGTCAAGGAGCCGTGCTGCAAAGAGAGGCAGTGAAGTGGAGCATCCATGAAATGCCAGGACATGTGGGTCCAAGAGAGAATATATTTTTAGGATACGTGTTCTCTTTAGGAGAATTCTCTCTAGAAGAGAGGAGAAAACAGGGTAATACAAAGAGAAAGGAATTGCTGGAGCCATGTTGATGAGTCTGCAGGTGATATAGGGTTTAGTGTGGTATGCTGTGGCAGGACTGCCTGTAGATGTTGTAAGTGGCCATCGAGTTGATTCTGACTCATGGGGACTCCATAAGGCCCCATAATAGAATGTTTCTTTGCATTTTCAAAGCTTTGACTGTTTCGAAGCAGATTGCCAGATGAGGAAATGGTGTGAGGTCTACGTCCTACATCCTCCTGTTACAAAGGGGACAGGAGCATCCAAGGCCACATATGCCCAAGAATAATTCCTATATGTCAGAAACCACACATTTATCCATCCTTCAACCTTCTCTTTTTCAAATCATTTTATTAGAGGCTCATACAACTCTTATCACAATCCATACATACTTCAATTGTGTCAAGCACATTTGTACATATGTTGCCATCATAATTCTCAAAACACCTGCTTTCTACTTGAGCCCTTGATATCAGCTCCTCATTTTTCCCCCTCCCACCTCGCTCCCCCCTCCGCCATGAACCCTTGATAATTTATAAATTATTATTATTTTGTCATATCTTACACCATCCAACGTCTCCCCTCACTCATTTCTCTGCTGTCCATCCCCCAGGGAAGAGGTTATATGTAGATGCTTGTAACCTGTTCCCCCTTTCTCCCTCACCTTCCCTCCACCCTCTCAGTATCACCACTCTAACCACTGGTCCTGGGGGGGTTCATCTGTCCTGGATTCCCTGTATTTCCTGTTCCTATCTGTACCAGTGTACATCCTCCGGTCCAGCTGGATATGTAAGGTAGAATTGGGATCATGCTAGTCGGGGGGAGGAAGCATTCAAGAACTAGAGGAAAATTGTATATTTCATCATTGCTACACTACACCCTGACTGGCTCATATCCTCCCCGCAGCCCTTCTGCAAGGGGATGTCCAATTTCTCACAGATGGGCCCTGGGTCCCCACTCCACACTCCCCCTCATTCACAATGCTATGATTTTTTGGGGGCGTGGGGGGGGTCTTCAATGCCTGATACCTGATCCCTTCGAAGCTTTGTATTCTCACAGGCTGGTGTGCTTCTTCCATGTGCGCTTTGTTGTTTCTCAGTTAGATGGCCCCTTGTTTATCTTCCAGCCTATAGGACCCCAGATGCTATATCTTTTGATAGCCATACACCATCAGCTTTCTTCTCCACTTTTGCTTATGCACCGACTTTGTCCTCAGCGATCGAGTCAGGACAGGCTAGTGTGCTTCTTCCATGTAGGTTTTGTTGTTTCTCAGGTAGATGGCTGCTTGTTTATCTTCAGGCCTTTAAGACTTCAGATGCTATATCTTTTGGTAGCCGGGCACCATCATCTTTCTTCACCACATTTGCTTGTGCACCCATTGTCTTCATTGATCATGCCAGGAAGGTGAGCATCTCACTGCCAAATTGTTAGAACAAAGTGTTCTTGTGTTGAGGGAGTACTTGAGCAAGAGACCCACTATCCATCTGTTTTCTTAATACTCAACCTATAAATATATGTACATAGATCTATTTCCCCCTTGTCATATATAAATATATTTACATCTTTATATGCCTGTATTTAAGTCTCTATGACTACTCTTTGCCTCCTAGTTCTTTCCTCTATTTCTTTGTCCTTTCCTCTTGTCCCACCATCATGCTCAGCCTTCATTTGGGTTTTAGGAATTCCTCTCGGATACACTATCCCCGATCCAGCCCTGCCAGACCTCCCACACCCTCCCTGCCACTGATCCTGGATTCACTTGTTGTTTCCTTGTCCCTGGGTTTGCCAAAACCGACTTCCTCCTTCAACCTTCTTTACTGTAATCTGACACTAACCATCCCTCCCATGATACTCTACTTCTCTCCTGGGTTCCATAATCTGTTGCAATGGCCACGCAGAACTCACAAATAATGCACTATTCATGAGTATGAGGTTTATTAAGAAAGCTAACTGGTTACAAGTCAGGATCAGAAATGTTAAGGATACGGGGGTGGGGGGGTGGGGGGGTGTTGTCTGTAGTGTCACCTCTCAGCTGTTCCAACAGGCATGCCTCTCTCTGGTCTTCAGCTTCTCAGCTATGCCGTGCTGGTGACCTCTGCTCTGCCTGGGAAAGTGTTCCAAAGTTCCTTTCGTGCTGATAAATACCTAAAGGGCACCCCGCTCTGCAAGCCAGCCTCTTCTATGAAAGCACTCAGCTCTGCTGGTTGCTGGGCAGCCCCTAATCTTTCCCACGCTCTTGGCTCTTGCTGCTCTGCCGCCACCACTGCTTCTGCACGCAGAGCTTCAGACATGCTTCACTCGTGGCTCTTCGCTCTGGATTAGCACGGGCTTTCTCTCCTGCGACTGCGATGGCTCATTTTGTACACAGGAGGGTGGGAAAACGGACCAATCCTTCATTAGCGGTCCATGCACCCTCGTTGCATGTTCCCACTTCAACATTTGGTGAGATTTAAAAAGACTATGGATCGAAGAGCCATACCAAGTAATTTCACATCACCATGCACACCAGGCCTGTCTTCAAACATGCCGCTAGGTGGTTTCAAACTGCCAGTCTTCGGGCTAGTAATCAAGTACTTAACTCTTTGCGTCACTTGGGTACTCTTTGGCTTTAGATCACACATTTACAAAAAACAAAGAACAGCAACAACAAAATACTGCCATCAATAAATTCTCCCTCTCAGCAGCCCTGTGGGATGGAGTGGAACTGCCCCTGTGGGTTTCTGAGGCTGTAAATCTTCACAGGAGTATCAAACCTTACCCGGAGAACAGAGCAGTGGGTAGATTCAAATGCTGACCTTTCAGTTCCCTATCAGCACATCACACAGTGTGCCTCCATGGCACTAGGTGGCTGTGCAAACCACTGAATCTGGAGTCACAGGTGGAAAGATAAAACATTCAGGCCTAGATCCCAGGCCTAGGGAGGTATAAACGGTGATGGGCATGTGTGGAAGGCCCTGCCTAATCTGCTTAGTTTCTTTCCAGTGCATGAAGCTGAGGGAAGAAAAGTTGGAAGTTAAAAGAAAAAGGAAAAGATACCAAATAGGATCAATGTAGGGGACTATGGGGAGTAAATGAATTATGGATGGATAATGTGATTGCCAGGGAACATGACGAGCATGTTGACGTTACTGGTCATGAATTGAAGGTGAGACCAGTCAGTGTGACTGTTTATTTTTCGCTAGCCATAATTAACTACAAGGTGCAGGCATTGACTGGGTGGAAAATACTTGAATTTCACCACGTTGGTAGGCCCAGATTGGTACATATGGCTATACTAGATATAACCACTCATGTTTGGGGGAGAGTGTAAATTTTGACCTTAACTCCAGGTCACCTCTGCACCCAGAGTTTGGGATGCTCTCATCAAAATGGCAGGGACCAAGATCATCAGAATGCCACAGCCAAAAGAAGGACGAGATACGCTGAGCATAAATCTGTGCTGCTCAGTGCAGGAGAATGTTTATAAGGTTACTAACCTTACCCATCACGTGAGAAAATGAGGCTTTAGATGTTCCATTATCTTCAGAGTTCTCACTATGTTGAGTATAATGGTGTGATTAAATGTGGACTCTTAACTGTTCCTGTCATCACCATCTGAAACTATTTTGTTAGATGATGATGATGATGATGATGATGATGATAGTGACTACTTTTCTCCATTGAGAATGTAAACTATAGGAAGACTTGGAATTTTTCCATGTTTTGCAGTTCTACTTGTGATAGTGCCTCATACATAGTTACTGCTCAGGAAATATTAGCAGATTCATTCCTGGATCTATAGTGTACGAATTATACACCTGTATCAGTTATTATGGGACAGGACCAGGCAGTGTTTCACCCTGTGGTACCTAGAGTTGCTGTGAGAAGGAACCTACTCAAGGTCACCTAACAACAACAAGGTCAGCATGTTAATGTCAGTAATCATTAGTGTACTTGCTATAACTCATCACTTTCACTACCATTGGGTTGGTTCTGGCACACAGAGACCAGAAAGGACGCAGCAGAACTGCCCTGTGGGCTTCCAAGACCGCAGCTCTTCATGGGAGCAGAAAGCCTTGCCCCTGGTGGTTTCCTACTGCTGACCTTGTAAGCAGCCCAAGATGTAACCAGTACGTCACTGGGGCTACTGGGGCTTAGACTAGCCTGCAATATTTGTCTTGTCCTATTTGTCAGTCTTCTGCCAAATTTCAGTTATTTTGTGGGAATGCAGAAAACTGCTCTCAGGAATTCATAGCCTATACATATAGTGTATACATAGGGTAATAGTGTTTATATAGGCTATAAATGTTATGTTGGTGGTGGTTTTAGTTGCTGTCAAGGCAATTCCAACTCATGGCATTCCCATATGTACAGACCCGAATTGCTTCATAGGATTTTCAAACCTTTAACCTTTTGGATGCAAACCTCCAGGCCTCTGAATAGGTTTGAACTTCCAACTTTTGCTTAATTAATAGTCTAGCACTTAACCTTTCATTACACCCAGGGACACCTGAATGTTCAGGCTTAATCCACCCACACCCTGAAGTTCTTGCCTGTTTGGGAAGATGAAGGTAGTTGTCTGTTTGAGTCAAGATAATAAGATCAGTATAAGAATCATGCTATTGTCTCTTTTTTGTTTTTGTTTTTTTGTTTTCCATGTTCCCTCAGCAAAAACAGAACAGGGAAGTTATCTACGTTGTTCACTGATGTTCACTTTACCGACGCCCCATGCCCAGCTAGTAGTAGTTGAACAATAAATATTTTTGTCGTAGTGATTAGTCGACTAAAGAATGGAGCTTGTAAAGAGATTAGGATGCTTATAAACCAGACTGCATATTCCCTATGTGCTCTCTTGGCAGGAAAACGCTGTTAAATATTTGACCATTTAATATTTGATGAGCCACAGTGCAAACTATTAAACACAAGTTGCCTCAGAATGAAGTGCTTCAAAGTGCTGCCACTTTTCGCCTACAAAGAAGTCCTGAGGGACTTCGTACTCCACCTCAGCTATTGGCACCATCATATAATTACACGTTTCCATTCCCGGTGTCCAAGACATGATCGGTACCAAGTACATTCTTAAAGTATTGTAGTCTAGCTTCAGATGTCCTGTAATTTCAGGAAAAATAAGAATAAGAATTAACACCAGACTGGCTTCAGTGGGGTGGGGATCAGACATCAATTACCCACTCTTTCACCATTTCTGACACCAACGATCTTCTCTACCCCACTCGACTCTGTTGCTTTCAATCATTTACTGCAATGGCCACACAGAATGCACAGACCAGACCACACGGATGTTGGTGTGCTTTACTAGGAACGTAACAGGCAATCCAACTTGACAGTAACGGCATGCAACTTGGGAGGAAGGAAGAGCTCAGTCAGAACAGCTTCCAATCTGGCTGGCTCTCAGTTCCTCCTCAGCTGTCTCCGCAGGCCAGGCCCTTCTCTGGGCCGTGCTCACAGGCCTGGTCTTTGTTAGACGCCTGCCACTAGGAAACTTGCCCGTCTCTGCCCAAACACTACCCTGCAAGCTCCCTGCCCATAGCCCACTACAGCCATTTCCCTTCTCTGTCCCTGGACTCTGCTGGCTTTGCTTCCATTTTACACCACGTCCAATTTCATAGCTCTTGACCTCCACTTTATCTCTTTTAAAATAAGAGAAATCCCATCTCTTTTTCCATTGCTTCTTTTTATGCATTACACCTCTTTTCCATTGCCTCTCTCTAAAGTGCTTTGTTGGATTGGCTACCTACATAAGCAAGTCACACAATTCTATTGAATAGCTTGATATACCCTATTTGCACAGTAATCAGCCAATCCCTTGCAAGATTGTAGTTTGATCAATCTTCTTTGGTAGAATGATAAACCCAAGGCTAGAAAACTATAGATAAGAGAAACTCATTGTACTGCAAAAATATTTAAATGAATGATGGCATAAATTGATAACTTGATTTGGGAGATTCTGTAGTGCCATATTTCCCTGGTGGCGTAAGGTGGGATGCCTTGGCCTGCAAACTGCAAGCTCAAACATTCAAAAACACTGGCACACTCCCCAGGAGAAAGATGGGGCTTTCTACTCCCATAAAAAGTTACAGTCTTGGAAACTCAGGGACAGTTCTACCTGTCCTATAGGTTCACTGTGAGTTAGAATTGACTCCATGGTGGTGAGTCTGGTTTGGGTTTCTGAATATCTACATGGATTCAGATATATCCCAAAACATAGCTATAAACCTATAAGGAATACCTGACAGTTTGCTGTGGATACAGATGTTGTTCCCATCTCCCAACAGCAGAAAAAAATGCTTCACTAGTACAAGATTTAAAATGGGTAAAAATTTAAGTTATTTGAGGCATAGCTCAAAAGGCCTTTCCTAGCTTCTTGTCTAAGTGGATCCATAGCTCTACTGGTCTTGCCCATAGACTGCCTACCCCAGAATCACCTGGAATGTTCAGAAAGTGCAGGCTCAAGGCTTGCCTCCCCCTTCTCAGTTAAATTTCTGGTGATGTGATCCAGGAATCAGCACTGTTATTAAGTACCCAAGGGATTTTGACATAGGTTAGGATTCGCACAACCATTAAGTGGAGGGGGTTCGTGTTGCCCTGAAACAAGCCTTCAAATGAAAAAGTGGCATCCAGCAGATAAATTTATAAAGAGAAATGCCATTGATTTGATAAAGCCTCAAATACAGAAGAAGGCTTAGATGGAAATAATAATGAAAACATTTCAGGCTAAGTTCCTTTGAGAAAGGTATAATATTAATAATGATCATTCTGGTAGGCATTTCCCTACTGCTGCTGATGCAGAGAACATTACATATTTTACACACCTCAGGACCTGTCATGTAGGGAAAATGATGTATTGCAATCACTTTGTCTTTGGAAATGGTAGCAGATGCACTGAGTTAATTACAACTCCGCAAGTTTCATTGACTCTCCATTGTTTCAAAGGCCCTTCCCTGTCCATGTACTCACTCAACGCTTCACAATCATCTTCTGATTAAGAAGGGTCTTCATTGTTAAAAGAGAGAGATTTAGGGTCAAGAAGAGTAATGACTTGCCCAGATTCATACAGAAAGGATTGGCAGAACAGAAGTTCAAACCAGGTCTTCCGACTTCAAATCCCTAACTTTGCCAAGGTACCGCTGTTCCCTCTAGGGACAACTGAAAATCTGAGTGGAAGAAGGTGTTGAGGTACTTCCTTTCCATTTCTATCACTAACCATGTAGCTACCACTGCAGTTCCATTCAGAGAATAAGACTTTTAAAACACTTGAGAAGGAAATCTCCACAATCTTACATTTTTGTTCACAACTTAGATGACAGCAAGAATCTCCCCAGAATGCCCAAATATGGCTGTCTATTGAAGCTAGTGCATATCGTATGAATTAACGTTAGAAGTTCACTACATCCTTATTTGCCTAAAATGTGTGTTCATGGTAAAATGATTCCATTTGGCAATGGTCAGACTTGTTTTCAAAAGCCCTCACCCCCCCCCAAACCTGTGATTCCAACTGACATTATGTTCTTGTTCTGCATTTAAAGGGAGCAAATGGATCATAAGGCCACTATGTCTGTGATACTTCAAGAAACAATTTAGACAAGTCTTTATGTTTGTCTGAATTAATAATGTATCATATCATTGTAATAATCCATTGCAAATTTTTAGAAATCTAATATCAATGCAACACACACCAAAATTGGAATAAGAAGATTTTTATGCTCGGATCTCAACTCCACCACATGCTCCGGGACCTTTGTCTAGTCTTTGGGGCCCCTGTCAAGGTTTTCTTTTCTTTATAAAACAAGGTTAATTATGATGTGTTCCTCACAAAACCGTAGCCAGCATCAAATGAGATCAGGGAAATAAAGCGTTTTGTGGAAGATCTGTTATTCTTGCCGCCTGTGCTGCAGCAGCGTCCCTTCCACTTCCTCCCTGCGGTTCCCTCGAGGGGTTGCACAGTGCCAACGGGGCCTCGGTCTGCTTTCCAATACTCCTCCTGTTTCCATTGTGAACATGGATTCCACTTCAATTTACAAAAGATAAAGCTATAGTGTTTTCATATCAGATCTTTAATAGTTGACGTATAATTCACATACCTATAATTTTCCCATATTAACATCTATAATCTGTAGTTTTTCATAGATTCACAAAGTTGTTCAAGGATCACTACAATCAGCATTATAATATTTTCATCACACAAACCAAACGTCCATTTCCATTAGCAGTCATTCTTCATTTCTACCAAGCTCATCAAGCCCTGATGCCACTAATCTACTCTGGGTCTCTATAGATTTGCCATTTCATATTGATGAAATTAGACTGTATGTGACCCTTTTAACTGGCTTCTTTCATTTAGCATAATATTTCCACGTCATCCAGGTCATGTCAGTGAGCATCACTTTGTTGATTACTACTATATTACTTTTTGTTACAAATAATATACATTGTTTAAATGTATCATATTTTAATGTTCAATTCATTACTTGATGGATATTTAGAGTATTAAAATTGGGGGCCTATTATAGATAATGCTGCTACAAAATTCTTGCTCAATCTTGGGGAGTGATCACCAGGCCACTCTAAAAGAGCATATGTGATTTCTGGGTCATTTGATAACTCCACGTTCAACCTTTTAAGGAACTTTCAAACTATTTTCCCGTGGTTGTGCCATATATCAGATTTTAAAATACAAGTTTTCAATGTAATTTTATACGATATGAGTATTACATTCTATGTGTATGTATGTATATATGTATCTTTCTCCTTTCCTTAAAGGGGAATCTAAATCATACTCCTCATTATCATATTGACATTTCCGTCTTAAACATATGTGCCATAAGCTGAACTATAAAGCAGCTTGAATGAGACAGTAAAACAGAGTTTTAGAAAGACATTGAGGCTCTTGAAATAGAGCCCTCATGAAATGAATTGTACAAAGATTAACACTGCATAGCAAGCTTCTGAAGACACAGGCAAGCATTTAATCAGCTCTGCACCCATCACGGAGGCCTTATTTCTTATGAAAATGCCTCATTTTCCAAATAAATATATTTTAAGAGAAAAATGTCCCACAAATATCGAGATATAGATAGATATAGATATGGCAAATACTACCTACCTTATGTCTCTTAAAATTCCTCTCCATTTTTATTGTTTGTCAAGCACTAAATAAAAACAAACAAACAAAAAAACAACCTCGGCCATCCAGTTGATTGATTCACACCTTCACTGCAGGACAGCGTACAACTGCTCCTGTGTGTTTCCAAGACTAAATCTTTACACGACTGGAAACCTCTCCTTCACCCATGGAGCAACAGGTGGTTTTCAAACTGCTGACACTGAGGCTAGCAGCCTAATGTATAACCCACCATGCTATCGAAACCAAACCGAACTCACTTACAGCCATCCAGTGGCTTCGGGCTATCAGCGACCCTGTGGGACAGGGTAGAACTGCCCGTTGTGGGTTTCCTTGAAAATAGCTCATGGGAGTAAAAGCTTCATCTTTCTCCTGCAGAGTGGCTGTGGTTTTAAACTACAGAACATGTGGCTTGCAACCCAATTTGTAACCAGAATGCCATAATACACTAATAATGGTCTTCCCTACTTTTTCTCTTTGACAGGGGAGGAGTGGAGGGTGATTAAAAATAAAGGTGTTAGAAAATTCTATTTGGAAAAATCCCCAGAATAACGAAGGACAATATTTTTGCCTTATTATTCTTATTATCCTGAATAATTACTATTGCAAATACTGGAAAGCTATTTTGAAAGGTTTTGGAACCAGCAGTATTTCCAGTAAAAATTGAGCTATGGGAGCCCTTTAACCAAGCACTATTAGTCTTAGACAACATGGATGGTAAATTCCATGCCAGGGCCTTTGCCATCACCTTTGAGCTGTTGTAGTCTAAGAAGGCAGCTTTTATCATTAACATGGAGTACTTACAGTATTAAGTTACTCTGTCAGGATTCTTAAATACACCTAAAAATATTGCTATTGTTGTATTTTCTGAGCAGTTCATTCTAAATCATAGCAACATCATATGGCAGAGTAGAACGGCCTGGAACGACAAGGCTAAATTGTAAGGTCTTTGCTCCTGGGAGCCACTGGTGAATCCGAACCACAAGTCTTTCCATTCATATCAAAGTGCTTAGCCATTGCACCACCAGACTCTTTAAGTGGTTGAAGGGATATAGTATGTATCTTAGGGGATTTTGTTAGAACAAGACAAGTGCAGTTGAAGGCACTGTCATCAGCACCTATTTAGTGACAATCTATTGCCAACCCCATTGGGGAAGGACCTCATGGTTCACAGGGTTCACATAAGCAACCTGGACAAGGGGCAGTGCCGTTTGAACATTTTCCACAGCTACCTTGCAAACTAGGGGTAGGTGCTATCACAGGGGTCACTAACAACCTCTGCTCAATTTTTCTTGCTAATTTTCCTCTCAAAACTAGGAGGAAATGTATCTAAATGGAGGAACTTAGACCACATCCTCAAGGTGCTTGCTGGTGTAGTGATCTATGGGTGGGGATGCCCAATGCAAAGTCACCAGTTCTAATTCACCAGCTGCTCCATAGGAAAATTATAAGGTTTTCTGCTCCTATAAAGATTTACACCCTTGGAAACCCACAGAAGAAGTTCTACTCTGTCCTAAATGCTATAAGTCAGAATCGACTCGATGACAAAGAGTTTAGTTTGGATTTTAAGACCATGTGAATATCCCTTATCTTTAAGGAAGTCTAGAAAAGGAAATGTATAAAATTCGTAATCCTATAATAAAATTTAGGTGGTCGATTCCATAGAAAAATAGCAACTATCGCGTAAAAACAGTGTAGAGTCTGGGTAGCCAAACAAGTGACAAATACCCACCAAAACAATGTAATTTAAAAAATAAAATGTAATCAGTAGAGTTCTGGTTCTGAATCAGCAGCATACGGTATACTATCCCTGCAACAGAAAGTAATTATACAGTGAGGGGAAAATTTGTTTAACTGTTTGAATGCTCTGGAGAACAAACAAAGCAGCCAGAAAATGGAAGTTCCTCAACACGGAAAGAGAGAAAACACGTTCTCCCAGTAAAATTTACATTTATATGAACTCCCTCTGAGCCCTCTGCAATCATATTGTTCGGTGCAGTAAGAACTTAAGCAGAAACTGCAGGTTTAAGTGAATGACTTGATAAAGGGTGGGATTAAGAAATGCGCAGGAGGTATGAAGGAGGAGGCATCCCAGAGGAGTGCACCATCAAGCAGCAAACCCCTACATTTATACAAGGCAGTGGCACCTGGACTGAGTAAAATTCTCATCTGCTGCCCACTGAAGATAAAGTATATCTGTTGGTTGAAGCCCACCAAGTTTGATGAATTCAGTAAACATTCTGAGGTTTCACAAACTGACCCTAACAAAGCACACAACCAAAATTCTGAAAGTCCAGAACGATCAGCCAGAACAAAAACTAATCATCTACAGAGAAAATAAAGAGATCCACAGTCTTTATAATATATCAAAAGCAGTGACCATTACACAAAAACAAGACATGCAACAGACCAGCAAGGAAAAAATAAAAGTTGCAGATTATCAAAACAGACGCTAAGATAACCCAGCTTTAAAATTGGCAAGCAAGAACCTTAAAAGTTTGTGTATTTTATAAAACAAACTACTACAAGATTCCAGGTCCTAAGGGAAAAGATGGAATTCATGAGTAAATAGATGAGGAAACTCGACATGGGAACAAAAGCTATAAGTAAGAGCCCAGTGAAATTTCTGAAATCAAAAAGTAAACAATATGAACTGGGGAATTCACTGGATGGACTTGAGAGCAGATTGAGATAGCAGAGGAAGTTCAGTGATTTGAAAAATTAATTGGTAATTGAAGAGAGGTAAAACATCAGGGGCAGTGTCCATAATATGTAAAACAATAAAAAGTAGACATGAAACTAGAGTACAGAGAGAAAGGTGAGAAAATACAGTACAAGTGATTGGGGGAATAAACAATGGCTAAAGTTTTTCACATATTTTATTAGAAAAAAAATTACAGTCTATAGATATCAAATGTTTAATGAGCTCTAATCAGAATAAGTGGAAAGAAAACCACACCATAATTTAACTGATGAAACCATAAATAAAATGAAAAATCTAGTCAGTAGTGCAGAAGAAGGGACTTCATAAAGGTTATGAAAAATGGAATTTTAAAAATGCATCTTTCCATGAACTTTTTTAAGCCCCATTGTACATACAAATATACAAGCCTAAAAATATGGCTGATTTATATTAAAAACTATAGCAGTCAAATGATAATCGTATAGTTTGTTTAAAGTTACAGAAGGACAAAGATCAATAAACATATTTATATTAAGCAAAAAGATTTTTAAAATATGAGAACAAAATAAAGGCTTTTTTGTGTAAATAAAAGTTAGGAGAATTTATTTTAAATTTTATTTTTCTCATGTGGCTAATGTGTACCGTGGAAAGTACAACTCTAGAGCAACTACTAAAATACTTACTTTGTATATTTAGAAAACATCCCACTCCAGTCCAAATCAAGTCCATAAGTCCAATATTAGCCCATATGCCCGATACTAGTTTATAAATTCCTCTTCAGACTCACGCAGTACAGGCCATGATGCCACACGTAGGAAGATCACAGGCCAGTGGATGAAAAATCTTGTGCCTCCAGTGTCAGTGGAAGCATCTTAGCACTGCAGGGGGCTCCTCAACAGAAAGGTGAAGCAGAGAGAGGGAGCTCTTCCAAATCCCCCTGTGGCTTGTCAACAGGAAGACAAAGACAGAGAGAGAGAGAGGGAGTTCCCAGACTCCTCATTTGAAGGCCACGCCCACAAGGAGGCATCATCAGGCTATGACCTGATTGAAAAGCGAGACTCCAGCCCTGCAGTTATTTATCAAGTTGACTTGAAATGATGTAAGTAGCACAGATGGTGCCTCCCCCTCCCCACGCCGTGTGATGCAGAATGAAAAGGTATTCTACCGGGTTTTCAAGGCTGTGACCTGTCCAGAGGAAAGCACTAGGCCTTTGGAGTCTTGTTGGAGTAGTGGTTACACACTGGGCTGCAATTCAAAAGGTCAGCAGTTTGAAAGCACCAGCGGTTCCATGGATAAGGACAGGGCTTTCTATTCTCGTTACAGTCTTGGAAATTCATGGGGCAATTCTACTGTTATGTAGGGTCACTGTGAGTCAGGATCAACTCAACTAGCAGTGAGGTTTCTTTTAAGTGCCTCTGGGTAGATTTGAACTATCTACCTTTCTGTAAATGATGAACCTATGAATCAATACATGAGTAGACTACAATAGAAAACAACAAAATGGTAAAGCTGACCCTACCCATAATAACAATAATATTACGTGTTAATTGAACAAATAATTAAAAGACAGCTGTCTTAAGCCTGTAGAGTAATCAAAACCTGAATGTACACTGTCTAAAGGGAATAACGATACAGATAAAATGAAATTAAAAACCTGGAAAAGCTGTATCTTGCAAAATAGAAGCAAAAGAAGGCTGATGGAGCTAGTTATGTAACACATACCATGAGTATCAGAAGTAAAAGAAGGGGATTGTTTTAGATGCAGGAGATGTTTAAAGCAAAATAAAAGGGTACTCAGCCAAATTCAATTAACAAATCTATAGTTTGGAGATGAATTAGACTAATTTCATGAAACACATACATAATTAAAATTGATACAAGGAAAAAGAAAAGCTGAACGATCCCATTAGGTATAAAAGTATTTAATTGGTGATTTAACAACCAAAAAAGTATTTAATTCATTATTTAAAGCATTTCCAATAAGAATGCTTTAGAAAGAAAACTTCTAGCAACAGTGGTTTCTTTGGCAAATTCCACTAACCACTTAAGGAAGCAAAAATATAAATCGGACACAAACTCAGAAAATAGAGAATAAAAAAAGTCAAATTCATTTTTATGAAGCCTGCATAATACTGATAGCAAAAGTATGACTGAAAATAGGAAATTACTGACCATTTTTTAAAGTGTTATTATAATACTAATTCAAATCTAGTAATATATAGAAAATAGAGTTTATTTATGACCATGGGAGGTTTATTCCAAGACTACATAGTTGGTTGGTTGACCGTTCAAAAACCAATCTAACTATCATCCCCCATGAATATTAGTAAATTGAGTCAAGAAGGAATTGAAGAAAGGAGAAAGGGAGGGGAAGAGAAGAAAGAGGAAAAATCATAAGGTCATCTCAAGAGAAACAGAAAATATCCATTTGTGATAGAAACTATACACAGAATAGGAATAAAACAGGGACTTCCTCGATGGATAAAAACATTTGCATAAATACTACAATTAACATCATTAGCAATGGCAAAATCTTGAACATGATTATCCTGTATATTAAAATGTAATATTTGTTAACATTGAGTGTTTACTGTGTGACAAGCACTACTCTAAATGGATTCATATTTAATATTTTGATTTAATATTCACAAAACATTAAGTCCTATTACTATCATCTTTATCTTGCAGATACTTCTAGAGATTGTCATTTGTCCAACAGAACACACTCAACAAATAGTTGTGCTAGGATTTGAACGGAGTCTGTCTGACTTCAAACACATGTACTTAACCTCAGTAACATGTACTTAACCTCAGTACTGATTGCCTTCTGTGTGCTGTGCTTCTTCCTCCACTTAAAGTAAATTTCAAGGCTAGTCCAGGATTGACCACCAGGAAAGCATTTTCTTTTGACAGAAAAAGCAATTCTACAGCATCTTCTTTCTGTCTCTTTCCAATAGAACTTTGTCATCGCTTTCTAAAACTAAATGCTCACATTGCCCCATACACCCCTTAAAAAAAAGAACTCAACTTTTTTCAAATTATCCTCTGCTCTCTTCTCTTCACTGACAAATCTGCCAAATTGTTCAAAATTGCCACTTACACGGACTTTTCCCTCCACTTTCACTTACTGCAATCTATCTGGTTTGTGCCCCTAAGTCCACCAAAACGCTTTCTTCAAAAATACCCACGGACTTTCACATTTTTAAGTGCAATGGTATGTTCTCAGGTCTTGCTCTGCTTGGTGTCTTAGCAGAATTGGATGGGCATCCAGGTGCCTTACTCCCTTTTCCTTTGCTGGTACCCTTGACCCTCCCAGTCTCTTATTGTTCCACTTCCTCCTTCACTATCCAGCTTAAACTCCTTTGGTGACTAGTGCCCTGCCTCATTCTTAAATGCAAGCATTTGCTAAGCTTTTAGCCTCTTAAGCATTGGGCTACTAACCTACAGGTCATTGCTCAAAATCACCAGCCATTCGGGAGGGGGAGGCGGGCAGGAGTTGAGGCTCTCTGCTCCCATAAAGATGTACAGCCTCAAAATTCTCTATAGAATTGCTGTGAATCGGAAGCCACTTGATGACAGTGGGTTTTCTCCCATTTCGCTAGGTGGCATTGCTACTTCTACATTTGTACAGGTGTCACCAAAGCTTCATAACTTTTACCAACAAAGTTTCTCTATTGCTTCACACAAATTTCTCAACAAAGCTATGCATTGCTAATGAGTCCATTCTGACTCAGAGTGAGCCTACAGGACAGGGTAGAACTGCTGCTGCAGATTGACGAGACGGTAGCTCTTTACAGAAACGGAAAGTCTCTTCCTTCTCATTCAGAGCTAGTGGTATTCAACATGCTGCCCTTGAACAGAGCAACCTAATGCGTGACCACCATGCCACCAATGTGTCTAAATTACATTCATGCTGAATCTCCAAAAGATGTTCTACTTCTAGAGTGTAGCCTAGGGAAAAGTCTAGAATATTTTAAATCATTTCAGTTGGTTTTTTTCTCCCTTCTAACTACAACTGATCAATTGAACCCAAACCACTGCCCTTTCATCAATTCCAACTCACAGTGTCCTTCCAGGACAGACTAGAACTACCCACAGGGTTTCTAAGGCTATAAGCCTTTACAGAAGCAAAGTGCTACATCTTTTTTCCCATAGAAGAGCTAGTGGGTCCGAACCTCCCAACTTTTGCCTCACAGTGAGGTGTTTTAGCCACAGTACTACCAGGGTTCTTTAATCAGTAACTAATTCCTAATCAGTGCAGTAACAGAATGCCGCTAGAAATTCAGGCCAGATTCAGAAGATAACTTGGAAGAATAGCTATCATTACTAATGTCAGATGGATCTTGGCTAAAAGCAGAAAATACCACAAAGATTTTTGCCTGTGTTTTATTGACTATGCCAAGGCGTTCCACTATGTGGGTAACCTTGAGAAGAACGGGAAGTCCAGCATACATGATTGTGCTCATGTGGAACTTATTATACCTGGATCAAGAAGCTCTTGTGTGAACAGAACAAGGGAATGTTGCATGGCATAAAATCAGGAAAGGTGTGCGTCAGGGTTGTCCTCACCATACTTATCCAATTTGTATGCTAAGCAAATAATCAAAGAAGCTAGATTATCTGAGGAGAATGTGGCATTGGGATTGGAGAACATCTTAATAACAAGCTGAGATATGCGGATGACACAGCCGTGCTGCAGAAAGTGAGGAAGCCCTGAAGCACTTGCTGATGAAGTCTGAAGATAACATTATTCAATATATCCTACAACTCAATGTAAAGAAACCCCAACTCCTCACAACTGGACCCATAGGTCACATCATAATAAATGGAGAAAAGATTAAGGTTGTTAAGGGCTTCACCTTGTGAGATCCACAATCAAGGCTCATGGAAGCAGTAGTCAAGAAATCAAACAACACATTGCATTAGGTAAATCTACACAAAACCTCTGTAAAGTGTTGAAAAACAGGGAGAAGCAGGGCGCGGAAAGTAGGGGGAAGCCCTCATAATGACCAACACACAACCACCCCCCTCCCGAGGGAAGAACAACGGGAACCATGGGGGACGGGAGACACTGGTCAGTGTGAGAAATGGAAATAATAATAATTTATAATCTACCAAGGGGTCGCGAGGTGGGGAGGGGGGAGAGGAGCTGATACCAAGGGCTCAATAGAAAGTAACTGTCTAGAAAAGAATAAAAGCAACATATGTACAAGTATGCCTGATACAAGTGATATATGGATTGTAGTAAAAATTGTAAGAGCCCTCAATAAAATAATTTTAGAAAGCATTATAAAACAAAGATGTTACTTTAAGAACTAAGAAGCACTTGACCCAAGTCATGGTATTTTCAATCACCTCCTATGCATTTGAAAGTTGGCCAATGAATAAAGACAACCATAGAGGAATCAATGCATTTAGATTATAGTGCTAAGACTATTGAAAGTATCATGGACTGCCAAAAGAACCAACAAGTCTCTCTCGATAGAAGTACAGCCTAAATACTCTTTAGAAACAAGGATGGTTTGACTTCCTCTCACAGACTTTGGACATTGAATCAGGAGAGAGCATTTCCTGGGAAAGGACATCACGCTTGGTAGAGTAGAGGGGCAGTGAAGAAGAGGAAGGCCCTTGGCGAGATGGACTGACACATTGACTCCAACGATAAGCTCAAACATAAGAACAATTGTGAAGACGGCTCAGGACCAGGCAGTATTTCATTCCTTGTTTGTCTTAAATTAAAATATAGCCAGTTTCCCTGTATTTTATCTGGCAACCCTCATCATTCATCTTTTTGTCTCCTAGTACCTAGCGCGATGCCTAGTAATACCACCCAACTTTTTTTTTTCAGAACTAAATACAAATGCCTTTCCATTGAGAAACTACTATGGAGACCCCTCATCTGTTGGCAGAAAACTCACTGAACCAAACTTCAGGAGACTTGGACTCTGGTCTCCCAAAACTTCATCTACTAATTTATTGTTGACATTGGCAGTCTTGTCCCTGGGATTCATTTCCAAATGTATAAAATGGCGTGATTCATGGATCCCAGATCTCCTCTTGCCGTAACAGAAAGTCTTCAAAGTAAATTTAATACTGATCCTTTGATGATTTATCCTATTTAAAATATTCTCAATATGGTGGAAATGATTCCAGTAATATTTCACCAGAAATTATACTCTATATTCTTATTCTGTCAAGTGCATTTGTATAACTTTTAGAATTTGTATATCCTATTTACACCAATTGATTGCCTCATTTCAAAGGGTTCTCTACACAGAAAACCCAGCCGTTAGCCCTCACCTCACAGTGACACTGCCCTTGAGAAGGCAGGGTGTTTAGAGCAGCACCAACACTGAGTTCAACCTGGGGTCAAAGTCTTGCTCTAAGACGAAGAATAAAAGAACTTGGAGGAAATTACCCAAGCGCTCTGTGATGCCCTTTCTCATGTGGGCACAATATATATAAATGTCAAAGTGCTCACAAGTAAAATGACAACGTGCTTGGAACATGATGAACTGCATGAGTGTCCCTAACCGAGGAGCTCTGCGGGAAGCATAAGGCGTCGATCAGTCACTGGCGAAGAACCCAGAGGGAGGCAGTCCATGGCTCACACTCGGTGGTGTCAGGACTCCAGCTGAGCAGCCCTGCACCTTTCCTTGAGCACACTGACTTTAATTCCCCAGCTGCCTCTGCGGTGACTGCCACAGCTCCGAATTCTTTTTATCAGGAAAGGAGGCATCCTTCTCAGAAGTCACCTAGCAGAGCTCTCTAGACTCATTAGCTGCAGTTGGGTAACGGGAACACCATTCTCACACGAGAGGTAGCGAAGCAATTGCGCTGACTCTGAGCCTCTGAAGTAGGAGATGGTGGAGAAAGGCATTGAGAATAACTCTAGGGGCAACCAGCAAGCCTTTGCTCAAGCAATTAGGTGATAATTTTTTCCACAAAAGCATGCAATTATGGAAATAGCATGATTTCATCTCTGAATGCGTCTAAACTTAATGCATTAAGAACACATCGACAATAAATATGGAAAATAATCTGGACATTTTTTCCTGAAAATCAGGTCACTAATGGTAAGATAGTAGGAAATGTGTACTGAAAGAGTATTTCTGTGTGCATGTATACACAGACGTATAGTCATAAGCATAGATATAGATGAGGGGGCTCCAAAAAGTTAGTAAATAATGCGATTTTCCCATGAACTTTTTGAAGCTCCCTTGTACATGCATATACCCATACAGAAAAAGCGATCCCTAGTTTCTTTATCTAGGAGCCCTGTTGGCATAGTGATTACATATTTGGCTGCTAACCACAAAGTCAGCAGTTTGAAACCACCTGACACTCTGAGGGAGAAAGTGGGACTTTCTACTCCATACACAGTCACGGGCTTGGAAACCCACAGGGGCAGTGCTGCCCTTCCATCCAGCCAACCAATGGCAGTGAATGTGGTCTTTTGGTTGGAGAGTTCATTACAATGTTCCATTTCCCATTTCATGCAGTGGAAGATGGTTTCTTATATTTGCCAACCATGCCTGTCTGAGTCCACTTATAACAATGAAAACATGTCCTCTGTGTTTAGAATGAACACATTTAATATGAAAAAAATTGTCCACATATTTCACCTTAGTGCAGTGTGTACACAATCTTTAGTACTTTTTTAAGGTGACAAAGATAAAGAAGACCGTTTATTTTGTTTACATGTTTAAGTATATTCATATGAATCTAAATAGTTGAACTCAGACACTTGGTTAGGTATATGTTTCTGCTACACAACTTATTTTCTCAATGATCTAAAGTTGCAGAAGAGGTTTAGGAGCAAACAACTAGCCAGCAAGCAACTCGGGAGTAATTTGCAAATAGAAATAAGTAGTGTGTTCTCTTATATATGATTCCTGTGTTCATTCTTACAGCTTCCAAAATAGGATTCCTCTCTCACTCATTTGTGTCTATCTCAATGTAGGCATCATTCAAAGGGTAAATACTAAAAAGGAAAACTTTCCATATTATTTCATATTTTTACATGTTACATCTTCAAAATGCATGAGCAATCTCATTATTTCTGTTCTGGTTATTCTATTTCCATTCATCTAGTTCCCAACCCCCTTACATTCTCATCTTTAAAAAAAAAACAAAAAATGAATTGCTAGCCATTTGGTCTCAATATAAGTGATTGTCTTTTAAAGCAGTTTTTCAGTAAGGGTTCATTATCTGGGGAGCCAATCTATTGTTCAATTACAAGGTGACACCAAGGGACATTTTCAATTCAAAGTTTGATTGGTTGCTATGTAACTTTGAGAACACAAGTTATCGTAATCTCTCCTCAATTTCTGTGTTTGTAAAAGACCAAGGTAAACAAGCAGCAATCTAGCTCAGAAGCAACAAAGCCCACATGGAAGAAGCACAACAGCCTGTGTGACCATGAGTTGCCAAAGGAATCAGTTATCAGGCATCAAAGAGCAAAAAAATCATATCATTGTGTGCACCTCCATGATACAATCGCTGAAGACAAATGGATACATAAGCAAATGTGGCGAAGAAAGCTGATTATACCCGGCTATCAAAAGATATAGCATCTGGGGTCTTAAAGGCTTGAAGGTAAACAAGCAGCCATCTAGCTCAGAAGCAACAAAACCCACATGGAA
>NW_022103906.1:3870403-3880292 GCF_000313985.2 Echinops telfairi
TGTTAAAGTTCCCTCTAAGCAGCTCTCCTGGGCTGGATTCTCATAGTTAAGGTTTTATAAAGCCAAATGAAACTGAATTTTTTTAAGAAGAGTAGTTTTTGTTGTTTTATATAACTTGAGACTTAATAAATATGACATATCATTCCATATATCAATAACATCAAGCAGAATTGTACAGTTGCTGCCACAATCCGTTTCCAACCATTCTTTTTCTATGAGAAACTGGTTTTTTTAAGCTACATTTAATTCACATGGTAACACAACTGGATCTTTGGAATTCTCAACTTCTGTGTCGCAGCTTTGGTGGCGTTGGGGTTAAACGCATGACCTCTGTGGCCGTGGGCCTGGGTTCGACTCCAGTGCAGCCATTTCTACTGCGTGACCCTGAGCACATGACTTAACATCGTGTTTCAGTTTCCTCATCTAAGGAGTTTTCGTTTTACTTGGCTTCCCAACCAACCATCATGAGAGCAGCTATCAAGAAACCATACGTGTGACACTGCGGAAATCTGCTGCCAGACCTCTTTAAAGCGGAAAGATTCACTGTGAGGACAAAGGTGTTCCTCTACCAAACCCAGGTGTTTACAACAGCCGCTTGTGCATAGGAAAGATGGACGGTGAATAGGGAAAACCAAAGAATAATTGAAGTATTATGGTGCTGGCAAATCATATTGAAAGTTCCGTGGATTGCCAGAAGAACAAAAAAATGTATCTTGGACGAAATAAAGCCAGAATACTCCTTAGAAGCAAGGGTGGCGAGATTGTTCTCAGGAGAGATCAGTTCCTGGAAAAGGGTCTCCTGTTCAGTAAAGTACAAGGTCAGGACAAAGAAAGATCCTCGTGAAGTTCAATGGACACGCTGGTTGCAACAATGGCCTCTCACAATTGTATGTCAGGGAACGGGCTGCATCCTTCTGTTGTATAGAGGGTCTCTATGAGTAGGAACTGATGAAGAACGTAATTAGGATCAATAATAAACTACCCTGATAGGGTCGATGTGAAGATTAAATGGGTTAGTCCAATGGGGAAAGCTGAGAACTAATTATAGCTGGCAGTAAATGCTAACTATTATGCTACATACCAAGGAAGTCATCTGTGACTCTGAGTGGTATGCCCACCATGGAATTGCTGTAAGCTTCAATACGTATTGGAAGCATTGAATCACAAAATTAATTACATCATATCACAATGTCACCCAAAGAAAAGCTATAGTATGGTTTCTGAGCATATCCCTTTATTCACAATGCAGGCTTTGGGTTAGGAATTGCATATATAAAAATAAAGAAGATATGAATCCTTTTTTCTTCCTCCTCTTCTTCTCCTCCTCCTTCCCCTCCCCCTCCCCTCCCCCCTTCCCCCCCCCTCCTCCTCAAAAGCAATTGTAGTATGACAATGTTAAAATGGCAAAAGGGGAAGGAATTATATTGGAAAAGAAAAAGGAATCAGCAATGATTAGTAGAAATGCAAACTATGAACTCAGTGATTTCAGGAAACTTAAGAGAAGGACAAGAAGAAACCTTACATTTGCACAAAGGCAAAAGTGAGACAAGCCAAGAACTTAAGTGGAAGAGGGTCTCCACCCGCAGCACTCATGCCCCACAGCGTGGGGCTCCCTCCCTTTTTATATGGCCTTATTTTAAAACTGTATTAAACCGGCAAGTGAAGCTAACCGTAATTACGTGCAAGGCCATGGGCAAGATCAAACACTCGTCAGATTCTTGAGATACTATGAGTATCTTGCTACTCCCTCTGAATCTGGTAGCTCAGTCTGAAGCAGCCACAGAGTCCGGCGTGTCTCCCTGGGGGCAGGGCGTTCAGGAGTGAATTTCCCTGCCGGGCAGCCCAGGCAAAGCGAGGAGTGCGCGCCCTCTGCTGGCGCCTGTTCTGTTCCAGCTGCCACCTCTGGCCCCTCTCCCAGAGCAAAGGGCCCACCAGCACTCACTGGAAATAGATTAACTGACATCCTTCCTTAGATAACACCATTAGAATTTGCTTAAAACTAATTTCTTTCCCAATTGCTTTTCTGTTGTTTTGAGTGGAGGGAAGGGAAATGCTGGAGGTGAAGTATGTTCTACGTGTTCTTAAAAAACACAAATTAGTTGTAGCTAGAATGATGGCTCTAAGTATGTAATTAAGTTGCGTATACTTATCAGAACTTATAAAGTTGAGTCCTAGGTTTTAGGTTGTGGTGGTTGTTGTTTATTTTTGTTTTATTCTTCTCTTCTGCCCACTTTTTAAAGAAATAAATCACAATGACAACAAATTACATGACTTTACTTTGAAATTTGTAAGAAACACTTAATGGTCAAATATGGAGTTAGAATTATCAACCTAACACTTACATACATTCTTATATACAGGCCTCTGTAATAATATTTAAGGTACCTAGTTATTAGCCAAGGAGTTTTGGTGGTACACTGGGTGAACATTCGGCTGGTAACAGAAAGGTCAGCAGTTCGAACTCACCAACAACCACCAGGAAGAAAGGTGTGTTTTCTGCATCTTCACACACCACAACCTTGGAGACCCTGTGGGGCAGTTCGACTCTGTCCTACAAGTTGGAATGGAATCTATGGTAATGAGAGTTTAATATTTAGTAACACGTGCAACCAAAATAACTTCTGACTACATCCTTCCAGTATTTCATTTTAAGAATATGTTTTATGGCACTACTGAAAAATTGTATACAAAATGTGAAATGAATAGAATTCAATCATCTAGGAAAATAAATGTTCTCTATACTTGTCACATCTTTAAAATCAGCAAAAGGGAGACTACAGGAATTTGGAAGAAAATGACCATTATGATAAAACTGATCTGACGTCTAGTATATTCTTTTTATTTGCTTATATTGCATAATCTGGATAATTTTGCATGTTAAAATGGAAAGTAGTTCTTTGGCTTTTATTTTCCTGAATAATAATATGCTAATATGATTTTTATGAGTCTTTTATAGGTTCATTTTGAGGGGCATCAATTAAGGTGTCAGGTTTTGCCAACATGTATGAGTTACTGGTGCTTTCTACACTGTTTTTAGTTTGTTTTAAATGTGAAATGATCCTCATTTCACTACCTGGACATAAAAAGCCAGGCTTCAGGGCAATTTTGTAAATAGCCTCTGCTATTCCTTTTGATGAATACACATTTGCAAATGTGAACTGCAAGCATATTTATAGACGGCAAAGTATTCCATTAAAACACAAATATTCAGCTGGAGATTCCCTAACAGCCTCTTGGTGTTGGTTCGAATAATCATTCTCTTCTATCCCACTTCTGTGGATGTTCATGAGCTGCCTCTTCTCTTCATTTTTTTTTAATCTAGCCAAAGCTACCTGCAAGCTGCAAGCGATGTGCCTGGTGGTCACAACTTGGACCCCTCTGCCAACTACAACTCCCCAAAATTTCGCTCCCGGAACCAGAGCTACATGAGAGCTGTCAGCACGCTGAGTCAGGCCAGCTGTGTGAGCCAGGTTGGGAATTGCTTTTCATTCTCTCTCTCTTGGGGCTTCACTTCTCAAGCCATAATGTAAACAGGAGTTTCCCTGCTGATGGTACAAACATCTCTAGTCAAAATACATGAATAATATGAATGCACTTGGAGTTGCTGCCTGGAATTCCTTTTGACTGATTAAAATGTCATGCACTTCCCAAGATTGATCATGTCTCCAAAATGTATTACTCTATAGCATTTTGCCATTGACTTCATCATAGTAATGAATGACTTACCAACTCGTCATCTCACCCTCTTTAGTTTACTTAGTACAGAATGTTTCCCTTTGCCCCAAGACATTTTTCTAATAAAATGAGCCCATGGGAAGGTTCTATGGTAACTTTGACCTGAGGGTGGTGACTTTCAGCCATGTCTTTCAAAGTGAACCACTGACGGTCTAGTAAGTAGAGTTGTAAAGATGTCGTGGTGTTGAATGTCATTCTTGTCAACGTGCCTTTGTAAGCAAGACTGGGTTGCCCAATAAGCACAGTAAGCGCTCATGCTTAGGCATCAACGAAACCAAGACACCAGTTGCCCAAAGCAAAGACCCACAGATGGTCAGCAGACAGAACTTAAAGAAAAACCATTGTCACAGTGGAAGGAAACCTGTAGGCACCAAATGAACCTGATAACAGCCCCAGCTCGGGAGAATGTACCAGCAAGAAATAAAATTCACACCCGGTGACCAAGGCGTCATGGGCAAGGCTGTTTAAACTGTGAAGCCCCAACCACTTCAACACCTTCCTTAACCTCTGTCCCCCGGGCTCCCCTGCCGTGTACTCGAACTCCTTCACTAGACAAGTCTCTAAAGGGCATGGTTTTTGTTTTCTAATAAACAGGAGTTGGGGTGGGCTTTTTGCTACATTTATTCAATACACAACTGGATCCAACCTGAGTAGTTATTGGACAGATTATGCTAATAGATTATGTTAATAATGTAACATAATAGATTATGTCAATATGCCTTTTGAGAGAACTGTCATAGACATTCATACGTGCTGATCAAGAAGCTCTGGCCAGGAGGGTCAGCGATGCTTTTTGCCCTGGTACAGACATGAGGTACAAGAGCGTGGAGGAAGGCGAGGCTTTTACTCCCAGGGTTACAGTCTCGGAGCCACAGGGGCAGTGGTGCTCTGTCCTAGAGGGTTCCTCTGAGTCTCAATGTACCCGGTGGCAGGGAGAGAGACACAAGGGCTGCACTCACACACTTCGTGATAAACAACCCATGGGCATGCCCGTCACAGATGGTGTGGAAAAAGCAAGGGAATTCCAATAACCCAACCACCACCATGAAGCCAATCACCTTACTTGGTATCTGTATAGCATTCAGTGACAGTTCTGTCCAAAGTTTATTAAACAGTAATATTTATAACTTTAGTGTGAAAATATCTCTGGCATACATGGGGATGTACTCTAGGACTCGTTTAATACAATACTAACATAGGTAAAAATTTAAGTTTATGGTAGCATAGCAAACATCAAAAAATAATGATAATATTAATATTTTTCTAACATAAATGTTTTAGTTTATGTATCAACTGAGTTTCATTTTTATTGTCTATTTGCTAGATGAGGCGTGGTGCATGATCTTCTTATTCCATAATGCTAGTAAATAAGGTATTAGGCATACCTCACTTTGGCATTCAGTCATTAAAATTATCTTCACATTGAAAAAGAAACTACATCAGAATATTTTATAACAATCAATAAAAGTATTTTGCTTCACATCTTTTTTTAAGCTCCAAAATAAATCATAACACCTCCATTTATCAAGTGGCCCCCACCCACAATTAAATGTGAAGTGCTTTTTAAGACAAATTTCAATTCTTTGAGATCTGGAGAAAAAATAACAATTTGTATCCCAAGTACCGAACACTCACAAGTACACACAAATGCATGTGTTTACATAGCTCACATATCCCTTTCAACTGAGGGGGATTTGGAAAGGAGGGAATCACAGGTAATCAATGTTTAAGAAACTTACCTGGTTTAAGCCAACCCTGTTTGTGAGGCTACTCCCTAGGTTAACGTGTGCTTCTGGATAGCGGTTGCTGTTAGAGGCCACTTGAATGGTTCCCACCCATAACAACCCTCTGCACAGCAGAACAAAACACTGCGTGGTCCTGCAACATCCTCATCATTGTTCTGTGCTGAGCCCACTGTTGCAGCCACTGTGTCAACCCATCTCCCCGAGGGCCTTCCTCTTTTGTATTGCCCTTCTGCTCTACCAAGCATAATGTCTCTCCAGTCACTGGTCTCGCCCGATAACATACCTAAAATACGTAAGACAAGTCTCGCCATCCTTGTCTCTTAAGAGCGCTCTGGCCTTACTTTTTCCAAGGCAGATCTGTCTGTCCCTTTGGCAGTCCATGGTATTTTCAATATGCTTCTTCAACACCATAATTCAAATGCATCCATTCTTTGGTCTTCCTTATTCAAGGCCAACATTCACATCAATGTAAAACCATGGAGAATAGCATGGCTTGGGTCAGGCGCACCTTAGTCCTCAAATTAACAACTTTGCTCCTCAACATGCTTAAGAGGTCTTGGCAGCAAATTTTACCTATTGCAATATATCTTGTGATCTCTTGACTGATTCTTTCATCACAACCAGTGTTGTGGATCCAAGTGAGACAAACTCCTTGACAACTTCAACCATTATGTCACCTCTGTTCAGTTGTGAAAATGTGTGTCTTCTTTACATTGAGTTGTAATCCACACTGAAGTCTACAATCCTTGATGTTCATCAGCAAGGGTTTCAATTCCTCCTCACTTTCAGGAAGCAAGGTTGTGTCATCTGCACATCTCAAGTTAGTAGGTCTTCCTCCAGTCCTGATGGCACATTCTTCTTCATATTACCCAGCTTTGCTGATGATTTGTTCTGCACACAGAAGTTCTGCATTGAAGAAGTTTGATGAGAGGATGTAGCCCTGAAGCACACTTATTCTGATGTTAAACTATGCAGTATTCTCTTGTTCCCTTTGCGCAACTGCCATTTCATCCATGCTCAAGTTCCACAAAGGCAAAATGAAGTGTTCTGGAATTCTCATTCCTCTCACGGTTATCCAGTTTGTTACAATCCACACAGTGGAATGCCTTGATAGAGTCAATAAAACACAAATAAACACCTTTCTGGTATTTTCTCATTTCACCCGACATCAGTAATCCTTTTCTGAATCCATCCTGCACCTCTGGCAGCCCCCTGTCAATGTACTGCTGCAATAGCTTTTGGATGATCTTAAGCAAAATTTCACTTGCATGTGATATCAATGATACAGTTCCATGATAGAGTTATCAGTTGAGTCCCCTTTCTTTGGAATGGGTAAAACTATGGATCTATTCCAGTCAGTTAGCCAAGTTGATGTCTTCCAAATTTCTTGGCATAATTGAGTGCTTCCAGTGTTTCATCAGCTTGTAGAAACAATTGGTGTTCAATTAGCTCAATTGGTATTCTATCAATTCCTGGAGCCTTGATTTTAGCTAATGTTTTCAGTGCAGCTTGAACTTTTTCCTTCAATACTATGGATCCTTGATCATATGCTACCTCCTGAATTGGAGGAATGCCAACTAGTTTTGTTTTGTTTTTCGTATAGACACTCTGGATATTCTTCCCATCTTCTTTTGACGTTTCCTGAATTATTCAATATTTTGCCCAGAGAATTTTTCAATATTGCAACTCAAGTCTTGAACTCTCTCTTGAGTTCTTTCCATTTGAGATATGCTGTGTGCTGTTCTTCCTTTTTGGTTTTCCAACTCCAGGTGTTTGCACATTTGATTACAAGATTTGACCTTGTCTTCTCCAGCTGACCTTTGACATTTTAACTATGGATATTGAGCTTCTTCAATATCTCTTCCCACAGATATAGTCGATTTGACTTCTGTGTATTCCATCTGGAGAAGTCTATGTGTATAGTTGCCTTTCATGTTGTTTAAAAAAAACATGAATGTGCTATGAACAAGTCTTGCAAAATCCTATCATGTGATCTCTAGCGTCACATCTATCCCCAAGACTGCAGTTTCCAACTACTGTTCCTTCCTCTTTGCTTCCAACGTTTGCATTCCAATTGCCAATAAGTATCAATGAACCTTGATTACATGTTTCATCATTTTCAGACAGAAGACCTTGGTAGAACTCAATTTCTGCAGCACAAGCTTTAGTTGTTGGTGCATAAATTTAAATAATAGACTTATTGATTGGGTTTCTTTGAAGGCAGACAGGTATAAACCTGTCAAAGACAGCTTTGTACTTCAAGATAGACTTTGAAATGCTCTTTGGGATAATGCAATGCCATTTCTCTTGATTGTGTCATTGCCAGCAGAGTAAACTAGATGAATGTCTGATTCAAAATGAGCAACATCAGTCCACTTCAGTTCACTAACCCCTGGATGTTGATATTTATGCATTCCACTTCATTTATGATGACTTCAACTTTCCTGGATTCATGCTTTGTACATTTTAAGTCCTAATTATTCGATTTGTCCTGCTGTTTTCTTTTCCCCTTGCATGGTGCCCTGTCAGCAAATGAGGATCTGGACGGATCCACACCCACACTCTTTACTCCATTCCTGTCTCCATGGTCCATTCTACGTGGAGACAGCAGCTCCTTCCCAGTCACATGTCCAGTGCCTTCCAACCCCGGGGGCCCAGCCTCCATCACTATTGCCAAAGGTTCTCCTTCCATTCCTTAGGCCTGCAATGTCTGGCAATGTTTCCATGATATCCATAAGATTTTCAGAGGCAACCTTCTCCAAAATGGGCAGGAGAGTCCTTCTTTGTCATCTGTTCTTAGTCTGGAAGCTAAGGAAATTGCCTTCAAGGAAATCCCTGAAACCTATTCACTTTGATTGACCTTGCTGGCATCGGAAATACCAGTGACATGGTTTTCAGCATCTCATCAACACACAAGCGACCACAGTGCTACATACTGACAGAGAAGTGGCAGTCTTGCTAGGAACTTTTCTCCCTAAGTCCTTAGATGGGACATACAGTTTGCTCTCAACTGCTAAGCTACAGTTTGTTAGTTTGAACCCACTCAACAGTAGCACAGAAGAAAGACCTGGTGAACCACATTCATTAATATGACTGCGAAGACGCTTGTGGAGCACTTCTACTCTGTACCACACAGGGGGCCGTGAGACAGGGCCAACTCCACTAGCAACAACTGTGACTGCAAATAAGATATGCTGTCACTGAATGAATGATTTTGTTTTTGTTTGGACAGATTTACTGACATATAATTCACATATACAATGCGATAGTTTAAACGTATTTTTAATGAGTCGTACAATCATCACCACAACCAATTTTAGAACATTTTAAAATTTATTTAACTTATAATTGGCTCCTCATTTCCAACCCACTTCCCCTTTCACAACCCTGAGATTATTAACCCAATTACTGTCTGGATAGATTTACCTCTCCAGATTTCGTACAAAGAAAAACATATACAAAAATTAAAATAAAAAAAATAACAAAATAAAAATAAAAACCCAACAATAACAAAATAGAGTAATGAAAATCCTTAGTTAAAAGGATAACAGAAAATAATAAAAACTGTAACAAATGTCAAATGGGTCAAAAGGGAGAACAAATGATAAGGTGTTAAATTTTAACCTAACGAGCAAGGCTATTCACCTCCTGGCCAATGGTCAGAGGGTAATTCACCAGCGGCTTATTCCAAGAGGGGACCTGCAATGGAACTGGGGCTGGCACAGCCCATCATAGCTCTCTGAAACCTAAGTGCTCAGATGAAGGGTCGTGTTTGCCTCAGGCCTAATCTCCACAATTAAGCATCTGGAAGATGTGACTAACTGAGACAAAGGCACTTCCTCATCCTATTTTGAACTATTCAAAAATACACAATAACAAGATTAAAATTTCTCTTGTTATAGGAGTAGTACACTAAGTAATGAATGACTTTTAACAAGTCTATTAGATACTTTGATTTCTGGTTTTAACTGCTTCAGAAAAGGAGAAGAGGGAAAAAACAATAATTCGGCTAATCCTGAATTTTGCATTATACATAATAGCATGTCTTCTTTGACATGCTGTCGAGTAGTGATTTCAAGGCAAGAAAACTGAGCTCCAATTCCCCTCTGCCTCTGATGACCTATTTGACCATGGGAAACTTCCAAAATGTTGTCTTTGTATTAACACACCTGGCACATACGACACAAGCCGCAGTATCATCTGGCCTGGTGTTGAACCCTGACCATTCACGTGTGTAAGACACAACATAGCATTCTCCAATGAAGTACTTCCTGCATGTACAATTTATTGACATGGATTACATTCTTCAAGTTGGACAACCCTCCTCTCCTCCTCCTCCCTCTCCCCCTCCTCCTCCTCCTCGGAGTTGTTCCTTCCCATAAATATAAACTCACTGCCGCCACCCCCCC
>NW_022103906.1:3880392-3931229 GCF_000313985.2 Echinops telfairi
GCCCTTCTCCTCAGTGGCTCTAATAACACCTGCTTCATCATATTGTGAGTACTGATGACAAAATAGAAGGAATGAAAGCAGCAGACTAACAAAATAAGTTTTCCTTGAAATTTAGAAATTCATTATATAAAACGCTCAACATACAGTCAGTTAAAAATTAGTGGCAGTATATAATTCTGACTACTACCAGTCCTTCTGGTTGTAGGTAATACTCCGTGTAGATAATACTCATCGGCCATGCTGTGGGCTAAAGATGAGGCGCTCTGATCCCATAAAGATCTGCAGGCCCCAAATCCCGCAGGGCAGCTCACCTGCATCAGCAAACCCGCCCCCCACAGCCCTGCCGAGCATGACACAAACACCAGCAACCATGTTCTCAGCACATTCGTGTATTTCAATTACTTCATGGAAGAAACCCTCCATTTTAGCCTTGAAACAGCACAGGATGGTTTGCGAGCACTTAATCATTTAAAACAGATTAACTGAAAGACAACAATACATTCTAACAACTTCTTTCCTTCTAACGTGGGGCTAGCTGCTGTCAAAACAAACGTCCTTCTTTTTTCTATTCATAGAACCTCGTTCACCAAAACATAACTTAAAAATCAGCAGATTTTTTGAAGGCTTAAAGCATGCCACCACAGGTGTTAGCAGTTTATAAACAGATTTAAAGTGATGTCACCACAGGTGTTAGCAGTTTCTTACTTTGTTTCACTTGCTTTTAACAAACAGCTTCCAATTAAATAGATATCATACCCCAAACCCAGCGCCATGGAGTCGGTTCTGACGCCCAGAGACTCTCCGGGAGAGACTCGAACTGGCCTATGTGGCTTCCCAGATGATCCATCTGTGGGAAGCAGACAGCCTCGTCTGTCTCCTGCAGGGTGCACGGTCACTCTGAAAAGCTGGCCTTCTGTTAGCCCCACCCATGGTCCCTACGCTCCCACGGCTCCTGAGATACCATGTATGCCTCTAAAAGTTCTCATCAAACCTTCAAAGGCCATCCTGTGACTAAGCAAAAGACATACTCTCAGCATTTTGCTCACAGGGACGCGAAATAGGGTCTACAAAAATACATCATTCCTCAGGTCCTTTTCCATCTGACCATGTTCAGCGTGATGAATAATTGCAAAGCAGGTAAGTTTGGTGTTTTTTATCTTTTTGGGGACTTTGGAATTTAGAATTCCCAGTCATGCCTATTGCTGAGTTCTAGAAAATAACATTAAATTGAACTCCATTTTCGACTCCAAAAATGCACTGTATACGGGTACTTACAATATCCTGGAGCCCTGGCATTGTGGGGGGTCAAACCACATCGATCAACTCCATCGAGGGATTCCATGTCAAACATCCCAACACGGGAGGGGAGAGGGCCCTTCCAAGTGGCAGAGGGTGATACAGCAACCGGTAACACCTCTGTGCTTCTGAGATACTTGCACTTGTGATGAAACTGTAAAACATTTTGTTCTTCATGTTTACCGCTCCTTTTTTTCCTCATGTGGAAAAATGAAATTGAGAATCTGAGATGGCGGCATAGAGAGTTGTTGCTTAGCGGGTACAGAGGCATTTCTGTTTGGGAGTCATGAAAAAGCAATAGAAATAGTGATGATTGTTGTGAATCTAATTACTGCCACCCAGGTGCCACCCAGGTGCATGCTAAAATTGACTAACATGGCAAATTGCATGTTCTATACTGTTTATTAATTTTAAAAATAAAAGAAACAAAGAAGGGGGATAGATGAAATAATGAATAAAAGCAAAGTCACTCTCATATGAGACATGCTGAACTTTGCTAAGTAAAGACTCCGAAGGCTACTTACAAAGGAAGGCCTGAAGATGAAGCAAGTTGCAAACGGTCACAAGGTAGAGGAAGCACCAGACATTGAGAAGGCACAGTTTACTCATAAAAGCTGACATTAGACATCCTTTTGTGAGGCCCATGGGTTCTTTGAGTCCTCTTCCTGAGAGGACAAACCATAGCTGCCTATCAGGGTAATTGGCAACCTACAGCTGTAGCCAGAAAGCCTGGCCTTTGCATTTTGACAACAGAGCAAGAGTGTTTGGGCTCTAGCCACCTTCAGTCTGCTGAGACCCCCTTGTGAATCTAGCACTCTGATTCTCAGCAGCTGCTGTGGCAACAAGAAAAGGAGGGAGGGGAAAAACATTCTTGTGAAAAAATTCTCCATTTCTCTTAATTTGAGCTTCAGAACTTCAACTTTGATTCCTTTTAGCACATAAACCTGGAAAGAAAGTGTGTTGTTGTTTTGGGCAATGGAGTCCGCTCCGATCCATGCATAATAGTCCTGCGCCATCCTCACAATCATTCCTCTGCCTGACCCCATGGATGCAGCCACTGTGGCGATTCACGTCATTGCCTCTCTTTTGTTTCCCTTCCACTCTATCAGACATGATGCCCTTCTCCAGGAGCTGGTCTCTCCTGACAAGATGTCCAGAGCGTGTAAGACAAAGTCTTGCCATCCCTGCTTCTAAGGAGCACTCTCACCTTAGTGCTTGTGATACAGATTATATTGTCCTTTAGCAGTCCAATGGTACTTTCAATATCTTCTCCAGCACCACAATTCAAATGCATCAATTCTTCAGTTTTCCTTAAGTAATGTCCAACTTTCACATGCAAATGATGCAGTGGAGAATCTCCTGGCTTAGGTCAGGTGCACCTTAGTCCTCAAAGTAACATCTCTGCTCTTCAACACTCTAAAGAGGTTTTTATGCAGAAGATTTACCCACTGCAATATGCCTTTCGATCTCTTGACTGCTGCTTCTATGAGCATTGATTGTGGATGCAAGCAAGACAAACTCCTGGACAACTTCAGCCTTGTCTCCATTTACCGTGATGTTACCTATTGGTCCAGTTATGAGGATTTGGCTCTTCTTCACATTGAGTTGTAATCCATACTAAAGGCTGCAATGGTTGATCTTCATCAGCAAGGGCTTCAATTCCCCCTCAATTTCAGCAAGCAAAGTTTAGTCATCTACAAACACTATCTTTAGTGTTCGTCACAGGTTGTTACTAAACCTTCTTCAAGCCTCGTGCCACATTATTCTTCATATAATCCAGCTTCTCTGATTAATTTGTATGGCACACAGATTGGACAACTAAGGTGAGAGGCTACAACCCTGGCACACACCCTTCTTGGCTTTAAACCATGCAGTATTCCCTTGTTCTGTCTGCACAACTGCTTCTTGCTATGCGTACAAGCTCCTCATGAACACAATGGAGTGTTCTGGAACTGTCATTCTTCTCAAGGTCACGCACTGTATATTAGAGTGTACACATCAACTATATGACTAAGACTTGCGTAGTCAAGGAAACAGAAGAAAACATCTTTCTGGTATTCTCTGCTTATAAGCAAGATTCACCTGACATCAATAATGATAGCCATTGTCCCACGTCCTCTTCTGAATCCAGCCTGAACTTCTGGCGATTCCCTCTCAATGTCTTGTTGCAATTCTTGTTGGATGATCTTAAGCAAAATTGTACTTGGGGGTAATGTCATTGTTGAAGTTTGAGCATTTTATCAGGTCACCTTTTTGGAATGAATACGAAGATGGGTCTTTTCCAGTCAGTTGGCCAAGTAACTATCTTCTAAATGTTCTGGTCTAGATGGGTGCCTCCAGTGCTTCATCAGCTTGCTGAAACTTTTCAATGGGCATTCCATTAATTCCTAGAGACTTGATTTTGGCTAATGTAGTCGGTGAAGTTTGAACTTCTTCCTTCAATACCATGGGTCTTTGCTCATATGCTACCTACAGAAGTGGTGGACTGTCGACTAGTTCCTCCTGTTCAGTGACTCTATAGATTCTTTCCATCTTCTCCTGATGCTTCCTACACCATTCATTATTTTACCCGTAGCATCGTTCAACTTCGAAACTTATAGCTTGACTTTTTTTTCTTGAGTTCTTTAAGTTTAAGATATGGTGAGCATGTTCTTCCCATTTGGTTTTCTAATTCTAGTTCTTTGTGCATCTCCTTGTCATATTCGGCTTTGCCTTATCAAGCTGCTTTTGAAGTTGTCTATTCAGCTCTTTGATCCCGTCCTGTCTTCCATTTGCTTTAGCTACTCTATGATTATGAACAAGATTCAGATTCTCTTCTGACCTCTACTTTGATCTTTTCTTTCTTTTTGCTTTCTTCGTGAATGATGTTTTTGATGTCCTCCCTCGGCTTATCAAGTCTTCTGTCATTAGTGTTCAATGCATCAAATATGTCTTTTGAGATGTTCTGGAAATTCAGATGGTTTAGACTCAAGGTGGTATTTGGGCTCTTGTGAACTTGTTTTAATGTCCTTTAGCTTCAACCTGAACTTACATCTGAGCAATTGATGGTCTGTTCCACAGTCATCACCTAGTCTGGTTTTGGCTGCTGATATTGAGCTTCTCCATCATGTTTCTCACAGATGTACTCGATTTGATTTCTTGGTATTCCATCTGGGGAAGTCCATGTGTAGATTCACCATTTGTGTTGTTTACAAAAAGTATTTACTATGAATAAATTGTTGGAAATCGTTAGAAAGAATGTTTACATATGTTTAATAATCTGGCTTACATAATGGAATGGTGCAAACATTGAACATTCAAATTCTCTCATGGAACTAGCACTGAAAGCTTGAAATGTATGAATGAAAAAGCAAATCTTTATTCACCAACCTATTGAATGAGACTTGTTCTTACCAATAAAATTTCTTAGCTGAGAGAATCTCACAGAAAGTGCTAGAGATTTCCATTAAATCTATGTGAGTCATAAACAGATGACTCAGAATGCTGGACACAGCTCCTCTGGATGCACAAGGTGTTTTTGGCTGGTGTTGTTTGGGCTACTTGGCCTTTCCCATAGGACCCCGATTTTCACAATTTGTCAGGATGTTGAATGGGACCTCATTCAACATTCTCTGAATGACCTCCCCTAAAATTTTAGAAAACACAGAATTTTCTCGTCTTTATTCATATTTTCTATTTTTAAATGTTTTAAACATTTCACATATAATGTTCATTGTTAAACATCTCCATTTAACTTTAAAATTTTAAATCATTTCACATATAATGTTCACTGTTAAATGTCTCTATTTAACTTTGTCTATACATAAAACAGGATACTACCTGGGTTTTTTATAGTCCTTAAATGAGCATAGAACCATAACATTTCTCATCTCCTTCAACATGATAAACAACAATATAATAATGATTACAATTTACTGATGCCTACCAAATTCTTGAAGCAGGCTTAGTGGCACACTGATTAAGCCCTCGGCTGCTTGGAGAAAGGCTGGCAGTTTGTACCCTCCCGCCACTCTACTGAAGAAGGTGTGGCAGTCGGCTTCCATAACTACTTAGGGCCCTGGAAGTCGGTGGAGCAGTTCTATTCAGTCCCGTGGAATTGGCTAAATGGCAATGGGTTTGGGAACCATATTCCTAGAACTGGGTTAGAGAGGCTAGGTTAAGTTCTGTATTCCTTAACAGCACAATAAGCTACAACTGTTATCCCCACTGACAGATGCACGCACTCAACAAGTATTAATTAGAGGTCCTAGCCTGTGCTTTGCTGGAAACTCAGGAATGTAGTAGAGTGAAACATAGCTTCTGATCTCAAGATGTTTTTCCTTAAAGCAACCCAGTGTGAAAAGTTACTATTTCATAGCCAATGCCACAATGGGGAGTCAAGCCCCTATCTAAAAATCCTAAAGTCAAGAACAGAGATGAACAAACTACATCTAGGAGCCATCTGTTCATCACAGCCCTCTGGGTACTGAGCAGCTTCTTTTGTGGTAGCTCATTCTTATTCCTAACAGTCCTGAAAACCAGGCCAGAGCAGGCACAGGGTGAGCCTGTCAGACAGTGGCGGGCCGGTGTTCCTGATGACAGGTACTACTTCATGGCCTTAATCTTCTCCAAGGAAGACAGAATATGTCATGCTTTTATGATATGAGGTACTGAGGTGTTCCAAAAGTTAATACTGCTCAGTTCTCAAATCTAGTACTTAGTTTCTTGGCTTCTATCTCTCAGAAAGAGGTAGAGATTCCATAGGGGAGTGAAAGAAGGTGGGAGAGAGAGAGCTATGTGATTGGACCTATTCAAGACATCTGCCTGGTCTCTCACTGCCCATTACAAATGGATATCTTATCACCTGCTCAAATTCTTACCATCACTCTATACACGCTGTACCTGATTTTCAGCGTTTCTATGACCTAATGCACCTCCCAGTTTAAACTGAAGGAATGCTACCTTGATACAGGCTAATTCACTCATCCTTGTTTATTTAAATCTTACAATGTTGTGACTCACAATTTTAACCAGTGTGTAAGCATCTGTGATCAGACGGATCTGACACTTCAGTGAGTGGAAAATGAAAATTGTTCTTGAGGCCAAATACAATATTTCAAGCTCGAGAAAGGCTCTTATCTTCCCTATGATAATGGCTGTTCACCTTTCCAGAGGCTCAGCCCAAACACATCTCCTGAGCTCACAGGGTCCAGGAGCAAAGAAGGTTTGCTTTGGTTTTGTTTCTGTTCGTTCAAAATTCTGAAAAGTCTGGCAGATTCCCAATTTGTATTTCCCCTGGGACAGATGCAAGAGTCTAGGACAAAGACAGAGGTTTGAGGAGCGCTGTTGGGTGTGAGGGGGTGCGTAACAGGAACACATTTCCTATCCCCATTATGAAAAAGATATTTGCCTGCCTCACAATTTCAGATCATCTCATTTTTTTACGCCTCAATGTGTTGTAAAAAAAACTCTTTTCATGGGACTGAAACCTCTTTCTTTTTTTAATTTGCCTTTTAAACATCATCTTCCATGATCTCCAAGAAATCCCCAAACCAAATAAACCAAACAGGTGCCCTGCCCATTCCCCTCAGGGAAACCCGTGTTCATAGAGTTCTCAGTAGTTGTGATATTTCGGAAGCAAATCCCCAGAAATTTCTTCGTAGGTTCCCCTGTGGGGGTTCAAACTGTCAAACTTCTGGTTAGTGGCCAAGCACATTAACTTCCAGGGACTCCCCAGGAAGGGCCCCCAGTAAGTTTATTTAGAGCACTTGGCTGCAACTAGACAGTTATCTTTATGACCTAGTAGCTTCCAACCTCAACATTTACAACTCTCTTACTTAGCTGCTCAATCTCAGAAGCAATTTAAGTCACAAAACAAAGTAAGATACTCACTGTAACAGCAAAGTCCTGGTGGTCATTTCTATCATTTACCCATTGGCTTACCACCCTCATGAGATAGCTTTAATGTATTTGCCATGGTTCTGGAACAGTGTAAAATCGTATCAAGTTTGCCAAGTCTCCTTCAAATGAGTTGAATATATCTGTTCTAAGATAACAGATCATTTCAAAGTTGTATTCCACTCTAGATTCATAAGTGATCCACTTCCAACCACTTTTTATTGGTTTGGAGAGAGGAGTAACCTTCCTCTCTGGACCCTCACTGGTAGGATTTGTAGTCGGGAGCATAGCTGAGAGGTCCTTGCTGAGAAGTCAGTCTTTTGAAGGGAGAAGGTTCACAGGATGTCTTCTTAAAGAAGAGAGGGCAGGTGGAGCCATGGCTTACCAGAAGAGTTTCCACCAAAACCTTCCATAGCCATGGCTCGTGACATCATTCATGTTTGCCTTTTCAAGCAACCTAACCTGCATTGTTGATGCAAATGTCATAAAAGGATCTAAGATGTTTGGTAAAATTGTACATAAGTGAAAGCTTCAATGGAAACAAGTGTATAATCCAAAATTTATGTCATGTTTTCATACCAGTCTGAGTGTTTCTGATGGAATTTACCCACTAGGTACAACATGTCTTCGTTCTCTAGTGCTGCCATAACAGAAATACCACAAGTAAACAATTTTAGCCAACGTTAATCTACCTGCTCGCAGTTTAGAAGGCTAGATGTCCAAATTCAGGGTACCAACTCTAGGGGAAGAATTTGGTGGTGTAGTGATCATGCATTGGGTTGCTAACTGCAAGGTTGGCACTTCAAAACCGCCAGCCACTCCAAGGGGACAGAGGAGGCTTTCTACTCCTGGAAGGATTTACAGTCTTGGAAACCCACAGGAGCCATTCTGCTCTGTCCTATGGGATTGCTGTGCAGTGCTTTGGAGTTTTTCCTTTTTTATTATTGCCTCTGGGCTATATCCTGGCCTCCTTTCAACAGCTGTGGATCCAGGGTTCTTTGGAGATCTCCATATGTCTTGGCATCAATGTTCCTGTGGGTCTGTGAGCTTTCTGATGCAGGGACTCCAAGTCCCTAAGACCAACTCCACTCCCGGCCCTTCTTTCTCCTTGGCTGTAGTAGGTTCTTCGCGCTCTCACTCACTTCTTTTCCTTTTATATCTAGTAAGACAAAAGGTAATGCAGACCACATCCTTACGTCATATCAGAGCCATGACCCGGCAAATTGCATCATTGTATTACATAACTATCTAAACACTGAGAATTGTGGCCCAGTCAGATTGAGCGTACTTACTGGAAATACAATTCCTTCCATGGGAATCCATGAAACTAGGAATGTCTTAATTCTGTTTGCCCTCAATTTGTATGATCCTATCCAAGATCAGAAATCCTCAAACCATTCAGATTTCAATCTCCCATTCATTTTTCTCTGGTCTTTTATGCTGACACAAGCTAAAGGCTCACTCAAACAAGTACTCACCCTTTCTCTCTTTCTCGCTCATTCTTTATTGCATTGGAGCTTGGCCAGTGGCCCTGTCCCCTAATTCGCCCCGGCGCCCTCCTCCATAATCTCTAGAATCAGTGACTGGGTTCTGCTCACTCAGCACTTCAGGATGAAAGCGATCATTTATATAGATATGTAGATATAGATATGTAAAACTATAGAAGTTCACAAGTGGTCTAAGAGTATAGAATTTTGCTTTCCTTTTATGAAAAAGAATCTGATTCTTTTATCTTGCTGACTCTCTGAACCATGATAGAAAAATAACTAATCTAGTTTTAGAAAAAACACATTTTTCAAAAAAATGTGTCTGCCAGAATAATTCATGGGTTTCAGAAAATTGTTAGTACTTCCCAGATCTTACTAAGGAGAACTCAAAAAGAAGAATAGAAGAAATAATAATTTCTTCCTTCTCAACTTACAGAGAGAGGGAGAGAGGATGAGGGGAGAGAGGAGGAAGGACGGAGAGAGTAAAAGAGGGAAGGGAAGAGGGAGGGAAGGGACGTGGCTGGGAGGAAGAGACCCAGATGGGAAGGAATTGGCCTTCAAATTTTAGAGGAGAGGCAAAACCAGAGCAGCAAACGCTTGCTTGAAGAACTGGCAGTGAGGGCTTTGGATGAAGGCCTACGTGGGATTTTGTGGAAGCCAGGAGGACACATCCAGCAGGAGCATCCGGGAAGAATCACCTCCTGGAGAAAGAGCCTTCTCCACGGAGCTGCTGAGGGGGTTAAGGAGGGAGCGAAGTTCAAAATGAGGAAAGAACTTTGCAGCAAAGAGAACGCTAGTTCAAATCATGAGGCACAGGAGACAAGGTTTGTAGTGGTGGGAGACTGCATTCTTTTTTTTTTATTATTAATCAATTTATTGGGGCTCATACAATTCATCACAATACATAGATCAATTGTGTAAAGCACATCTATACATTTGTTGCCCTCATTATTCCCAAAATTCGCTTTCCTCTTGGGTTCCCGGAATCAGCTCATTTTCCTTTTTTCCCCTCCCCCTCCCTTCCTCTTCCCCTCTCCCCCATGCACCCTTGATAATTTATAAATTATCATTGTATCTTATATTACACTGCCCGGCGTCTCCCTTCACCCACCCCTCTGCTGCCTGTCCCCTAGAGAGGAGGTTATATGTAGCTCCCTGTGATCAATTCCCCATTTCTACACCCCCTTTCCCTCCTGGTATCGCCACTGTCACCCCTGGTCCTGAGAGGTTCATCTGTCCTAGATTCCCTGCGTTTCCAATTCCCATCTACACCACTGTGCAACATCGGGTCTAACCAGGTCTGCAAGGCAAAACTGGGGTCATGGTAGTTGCGGGGAGGAAGTGTTTAAGAACTAGAGGAAGGTTGTGGGTTTCATTATTGCTATACTGTACCCTAAGTGACTCATCTCCCCACTACCCTTCTGCAAGGTATGTCCAGTTGTCTAGAGATGGGCATTGGGTCTCCATCACGTACCACCCTCATTGACGAGGATATGATACCCCCACACACACACACCTTTGGTGTTTAAAGCCTGGTCCCTTTGGCCCTTCCTGATCACACATGTTGGTGTGCTGCTTCCATGTGGGCTTTGTTGCCTCAGGGCTAGATGGCCACTTAAACAAGCCTTCAAGCCTTTAAGTCCCCAGATGCTATAGGTCTCAGTAGCTGGGCACCATCAGCCTTCTTCACCACACTTACTTATGCACACATTCGTCTTCAGCATTTATGTGGAGTAGGTGGTCACGGAATGATGGTTTTTGTTCTTTGGTGTCTGCTGCCTGTTCCCTTCAACACTTCGTGTTCGCACAGGCTCGTGTGCTTCTTCTCTGTGGACTTTGTTGTTTCCGAGCTAGATGGCCGCTTGTTTCTTTTTGTATGAATTGAGGCGGTGGCCCCAGTGAACCCATGTGGTGAGGAGTAAGTTCAGAGGCACGCCAGGGCGGGTCATGAGGGCCGAGCGTCGTAGCTGGAAGGCTGCGAATCAGGAAAAGATGCTCATGCAATGGGTGGAGACCATTAGAATTCTTGTGGTGAGGCAGAGAGGAGGGAAGAGGCGGTCATAGTGTGACAAAGAAGTGGAGATGGCTGAAGCAGAGAAGATTAAATGTTAAGGTTGACTTTAGCCGGATGGATTTAGAATGGAGTATCAACCCCGCTCCCCACCCCTCCACCCCCCACAAAAGCCCCAGGACCAACTGGATTTGTAGGATGAAGGAGCAGTGGCATGGAGCATGATTCCCAGGTTTCCCTATAAGCAAGAAGGAAGAGGCAAGGAGAAAGCCCACAGGGGAAATTCAACTGGTCACAGTGGGCCCTTCATAGATAGCCCGTGGCTGCTCCCCTTCGCCTGGTTGCTACTCTTTTCCTTCCACTCAGCTCTTGTTTGTCAATGTCATGAACACTTATCCACCTGTGTATATACCGGTTAATGTTTAAAATACACAACACACATGATAGATCTGTAATAGGTGAGTCATTAGGTGGCAGTTATTTATCGAAGTTCCCTTCATCCAAATTAAGTAAAACATTCACTGATTTCTGCCCACGGTGAATCCATGGGCCTCTTATGTGAATGTCTGGGAGCATCTATATGTCACCACCCCAGTTTCATTTTTCAGATTCTCTTTGCTTTTCTCGGCCTGTTCTCTACACCTTTGTCTATACAATATTTTGCTTTACTGGATTTCCATTTGAAAGTTTTAGATTTGACTCATGAAAAATCCCTAAGTGCCAGGAGAAAGTATGTCCTCCACAGGGCTGTCCACTCTGAGCAAAGAGCCTTCAACTCGCCTGGTGGTGGAAGCCACAGGTTCCTATAAACAGAATACCCCTCCCCTCCCCACAGACATCAGTCTGTGAATGCAGTTGGAGCTTTTGGGTTCTAAGGGTGACTGTGCTGATGCAGATGAAACATCAGGTTTGGAATTAAGCAATTTTTCTGCTAATCTACCAAATAAAAAAGCTATACTAATCTATGCTAGAAGAGGGGGAAATTATGGGATTGCGGTAGATTCCACGAATTGCATCCCACTTGGCTTTTCTCGTTTGGATTTAGATATGTGCTGCTGTAATACAGGAATTAGCCATGAGTTGGAGTCAGCTCAGCGGTGGCAGGTTTCGTCTTGCCTTTTGGTTTCGTGGTTGGTATTTGTTCCTGTTTTTGTGTTTTGTTTTCAGTCGTGGGAAGTATACTAGTTTATATGCCAAATGTTTTATTAGTTTGAACAAGCGGATTGTAACTTCTCACATCTTTTAAAATGACTGAAACAGCTTACATTTCTTAAATGTTTGTTTACATAGTCTCAAATTCCAGAGTTGTCTGTGTTGTAAATAGCTGGGAAAGTTAAGGGAATTCCAGCAAGGCAGGGAGAAGGGGGCAGTAAATCATATTGGGAACACTTACTTTGTGCTAGAGGCGTTCCTAAACGTGTAAGTGTACTACCTTTCTCAAATTTAGCTGTCAGTCGACCTGCCATATTTGTACGCTTTGTCCCGGTTCTATAGGTTTTCATCAGAATTTGAGAATTGGCTATTTATCACAGTGTTTTATAAGAAATTATCCAATAAACTATTCCCTGAGACAACAAATCCCTCAGTCTGATTTCAAATGAATTATTCAGAAGGTTTAAGATTGCACATGATTATGGCGACATAAATCTTAATCTCATGTTCTTTTGTAGCATGGTTAACACTGTCTGGACACTGGTATCAAATGTACTATTGATTGTTCTAGATGAGTGAAGCTGAGATCAATGGGCAGTTTGAATCGGTGTGTGAATCCGTCTTTAGTGAAGTTGAATCTCAGGCCATGGATGCCCTTGACCTCCCTGGATGTTTCCGAACAAGAAGTCACAGTTACCTTCGGGCTATTCAAGCTGGTTACTCCCAAGATGATGAATGTATTCCTGCAATGACGTCCTCCAACATCACCTCAACCATCAGGTCAACAGCAGGTAAAAGAATGCCCTTTCTGTCCTTCATCACAGAATACTTAGACGTGTATTTGAGTCTTTATCCTAGGGGAAGTAGGGTGCACCTGTATAACAGGTAAAATTTACTACCCAAACCTCTGATAGCTTTTGTAAATTTCATTTGTTATGTTATCATATTTTAAATGGTGTTTGAAAATACTTGTTTTATAGGTAAACTTTGTCTCCTAAAAAGTAATACAAAAATATTAAGGTTCTTTTAAATAGTCAAGTATAATTTTTGTAAAGTTTGTACAGGAAAGCATTTTTAAAGTGCTGAAATTTGAAAAGTAATGTTTCAAATAATAAAATTTAATTGATTTCAGTAAAATTCCAATCGACAAGTAACGACTCCCACTGTTGCATGATAAGCATATCTATAAATATAATTCATGGTTGCAAAGCATATCAATCATTAATGTAAATTCACTAATAATCATAAAGCTGAAGGATTCAATGTCACAATTCCCCTCAGTTCTCATGGAAAACCGAGCCCACTCATTGAAAATTTACCACCTAACCTAACTATCACTACCTAGTATTTTATTACACTATTATTATTTATATAATATATACATGGCCTTGAGAAATCCGTGAAATACAGCAAGCAATAAAATTGTTCCATGGTACGTATAAATGCTAAGAAGATAAGCTATGAAATATGGTAATGTCAAAAAATGAGGTGCTCTGAATATCATAAGACTAGGAAAGCTGCAGAAATACCAACGGCACTGTAAGGGGTAGTTTGGGGAAGAAATGGAATGCACTTTGTTTATGATCAGTTGCACTGGGAGTGGGCGAAGGGAACAAAGGGATGCTCAACAAGGAGTGTGTCATTATGGCCAGAAATAGCTCTCCGAGTGCTTGAATGCTGGAGTTAATAAGAGTTTTAAGAGAAGGCACATTCCAAGCTGCATTCAATGTGTAAAATACACACTATTGTTGCACTTGAAAGGACACTATTTAGTTAGATGATCTATAGTTAGGAGAGGAAACTATGGATTTAAACCTTATTCCACAATGTCCTATCTATAAGATTTTGACACTTGGTTGTCTTAGGTGTCCAAAAAAGAGTAGTAGCTATTAAAATTTTATTTAACACGTTTAAAGATTTTTTTTCTTACAAAGAAAGCTGCGTATGGACAGTCTTCTTTTTATGCTGTTTGGTGGCACCGCAAAGAGATCGCTGTGATACTGTCTAATCAGTCAACCTTGGGTTCTGCAGGAGGATGAGCACTGGGTCATGGCATGCTGTGGTTCAAAACACAGCTTTGTGGAAATGGAGAGCGCGGGTGTGATGGAGGCGCTTCAAGTGAAATATGCAAACCTGTGACTTCCATCCAGTAGTGACCTGGGGCCTGAGCTGACAATTAGCCTCTTAGATGAGCTATTTCCCTTGTTCCTTCTCCCCAGTGGCAGCTTGGACCCCTGCTCACGCACTGGCCCTCGGTGAAAAAGACCTGCGATATTAGAGCAAATTAGAAACTCAGGGTGGGAATGAGCTTTACAATCATGGCATTTTTAGAAAACACTTTAAAAGATCATTACTGATATATTCAACCAATATTGTTGAGTATCTATCATGAGCAAGTGCCAATTAAATATTTTATTGTCTTCGTAAATGCCTTGGAACAATAATTACCTAGTAGAAGATGGTTTTATTGTTTTTAGGATTGTCATTATAGAGAGAATAAAAATAAAACAGAGATTGTATGGAGAAAATGTAAGAACTAGTACTAAACTCAAATTAAAATTCTGATTTATGTGTGTATAATTTTTATCACCTACATTTAGTATTCCTAAAGTATGTGCATCAAATTAATATGAAAAGCAAGCTTATATCTTAGCTGGGTTCTCTACAAAGGCAGGATTATATCTGTAGAGTGGGTCACACATTTGCAGAAATGGTCAAGTTCCAAGTCCACAGGTCAGATGTTAGACTGCAGGTTTCTCATGAGCCACATCGTTGCTGGGGCTGATGAGCCCAAGATCAGCAGGGAGGTGACAGACTCCAGGGGCTGCAGAGGCAAACGAGTGAATCCAAGGTCAGCCAGTAAGGTGATAGGTCACGGGCGGCCCCAGGATTGGCAGGCAGTACGGAACATGATTGACTCTCTTTCAAAGAACAAGAGTCAGTGAGCCAGATGCAGGTCCAGACCCAACAAAAAGCAAGCAACTTTTCCCACAGTCTATTATTATATTGAAAGCTGGCCATGCCTTCAAGGAAATAGCATTATGTGGGATTAGTGGGTCTTACTTGGCAAACCACTGAGGATCCTGGCTCAGCCAAGTTGACACAAAATCTTAACTATCTTAGTTTACATCAGAAGTTTCTATTGTGTCTTTGTTTAGTTATTGATTTAACATGTCTTCTAGACTATATGGGGAGTGTCAGAGTAATGGAAAGGACTGAGTATCGGAGAGGTACATGAAAACTTTCTGACAGAAGTTAGTACTGTTAAATTGGAAATTGGCAATTTGACAAAATATAGGTACAGATTAACATTAATTGTCCCACTTACTGTTATTGTCTTTCTCCAAGTATTATATATTTAAAAATTATGCTTTTCTTACCTAAGTATAAGTGAGACAACATACAGGAAAATATGCTTAACAAAAAAGTAGTTAAAAATAACAGAAATTTTTAAAAGTTGTAAAAGCATACAAAAACAAAATTAAGGAATAAGATGATAAGAATATCCAATATGCCAATGTTCACATTCTTCAACTTCAAATTTAATTGAGTTTCTTATTCATTCTAATTCCAATATTTTTTTATTTAGAAATTTCTTCCATTTGTATTTTAGTACTTGGAAATTATATACAAACACTAATACATAGTAATTATACTTTCTTAATATGATTGTGCATGTGTGTGTGTGTGACAGAGATAAATGATTTACCAAATTGATTTTATCTCACAACTCTAAACTAGCTCTTGAAACTAATTTTTAAAAATTCTTTCCAAAAGCATGACAAAGTGATTCTTTTTAAGAATATTATTAATTTATGTAGGTTTCTTTTTACCTATCTGGAAAAGAAAACAACATAGTCTTATTATATTGTCTCACTTTATATAAATGCGGATATGTAATATTAACATTCATGTATTACTAAATTAAATCTCAAATGTGAGCACAAAGAATCATTACAAATTTTAAAATATGTATTAGAAATTTTCTTAGAAGCGCTGGCAAGTTGATGCCGCCACTGGAAGTTCTGCTTGCTTGGGGAGCACAGGATCACCGGTGGTTCTTCCTGGAGCCCTTACAGGCTGTGGTGATCCGGCTGAGACAGACTATTCGTCTGATCCCCAGGGAACCGAACTGGAATGGAATACAATGTGAGGCGATGTGACCCACCATCATAAATGTGTCTCCGTCCTACTGTTCCTTTCATTATGAAAAAACGTTACATATTGATTAGTATCCTCTCGTTAAATGAACTGGTTTTGAAAACATCTAACTTTCATTTCACACATGGTTTCTTTCTCATCTGTGAAATGATTTATCAGATAGATTTACTTGTCTAAATATGCATTTCACCGATTTTTCTATGGAGGGAATATTATTGATATTGTGGAGGAAAATGCTATTAAATTAGATTATAATGATTTTCTCTGGTCAAAATTTTTCTCAACTTATGTTACAACTGATTCCAAAAGTCATTAAAACAATGGGAAAATCTATGTGAAGCATGACTGAGAAGACAGCCATAAACTTATTTTTATTTCATAGTTGATATTTCTATAGCAACTTGTCTCTCAAGGGCACACAAAAATTCTGTTTCCGAGATAGATATTTGCTATCAGATGAAAAAAAGTGTTCCTCTGTATTTCTGCACCTTGAATTATCAGAGTTAGGCTAACCATTTCTCTATGCTTTGATCTTATTTTCATACTATGGTTTTGTTTCTGTTTTTAAGTTAATTCTTGACCTGTCTCAATCTGAAAAACTAGGACAGGGCACTTAATCCTCTCATTTGAGGATCCAAGTCTAGAAATGAAAAAGGGTTGTACATAATTACATCTTTAAAGCACAAGTTTTACTTCAAGTGTGAGAGCCTGATACATTTTTCTTAGGGTTTGAATGTGTTGCCTTAACCTTCTTCCTGTCAGTGATGTGGCTTGGTCAATTTTCTGTGTGAGCACTATGCAAACTTACCAGAAGAGACATTGACCCTCTTCTTTATTCGAGTTTTAAAGGAAAGAACTTACATTTTAGAAGTGGAAATGGAATTGATCTGAGTGCCGATGAAATGTGTTGGTCAATATAGCAAAGAAGATTGTGACCTCATCAAATATCGAAGGGCACACGAAGTTGTCTTGGGCTTCCCGGGTACTGATGTTCCATGAAGTCGATGGTTCTGGTGCACTCCTTAGCACAGTGAGCAGGTGTGCTCGCCTCTAAAGAAGGGCGATGCACTTATCCTCCCTGGGTGGTATGCCTGGCAGCACATCTTGGAAATCAACTCATACTGAGGAACTAATTGTGTCCTTTATAGGTTTTCCCAAACCTTTGGGTTTCTCTCTTTCACGTGGCCTTATTGAGCACTTCATCAGCCACTCACCCTTCCCCAGATTGTTGGGGAAGGAAATAATAAAAGGAAAGGGCTTTAAATGACTCTCAGAAAGTACTTTGGGGAGGTGGAGGGGGGGGGAACGACACCATAAAATCCAGAAATCAGAAAAGTCAACTCAGCCTGGCTTTTATGAGGATCTATAAATATGCCGTCTCTGACATGAGAGGTTGATTCTTATAGTGCTATGAATCAGAGCATCTGATCAGCTTTCCACAAATTAACTGCACCATATCATCCACTGGAATGCATGCATTTCCCCACAAGCTAATGGGACACTATAAATGTTTGAATAATGTAATATAAATAAACAAAGAAGTTCATTAAAAAGTAACACATGGTCATTTTCTTTTTAAATTTTAATAAATCATTTTATTGGGGCTTCTTACAGCTCTTATAGCAATCCATACATCAATTATATCAAGCACATTTGTATATTTGTTGCCATCATCATTTTCAAAACATTTGCTTTCTACTTCAGCCCTTGGTAGTAGCAGCTCCTCTTTTTCCCCTCCCTCCCCCACCCTCCCACCTTCATGAACACTTGATAATTTATCAATTATTTTTATTTTCATATTTTACACCTTCCACTATCTCTCTTCACCCATGTTTCTGTTGTTTCTTGGGGGGTGAGGGGGTTGTACATTGGTCATTGCAATTGGTTCTCCCTTTCTCCCCTTCTCCCCCTACCTTCCCCCTACCCTCATGGTATTGCTACTCTCATTATTGGTCCTGAGGGGGTTATCTGTCCTGGATTGTGTGTGTGTGTGTGAAAAACTCTTATCTGTACCAGTGTACATGTTATGATCTAGCCACATTTGTAAGGTAGAACTGGGGTCATGATAGTGGGGGGGGGCAGCATTAAAGAACTAGAGGAATGTTGTGTGTTTCATCAGTGCTATACTGCACTCTGGCTGGCTTGTTCCTTCCTTGTGCCCCTTCTATGTGGGGATGCCCAACTGATTACAGCTGGGCTTTAGGTCTTCATTCTGACCCCCCTTGTTCACATCAAAATGGTTGTTTGTTTTGGATCTTCTGATGCCTGATACCTGATCACACCAACACTTCTGATCATACAGACTGGTGTGCTTCTTCCCTGTGGGCTTTGTTGCTTCCCTGATAGATGACTGCCTGCTTAACTTCAAACCCTTAAGACCCCAGATGCTATATCTTGTAATAGCCCAGCACCATCAGCTTTCTTCACCACATTAGCTTATGCACCCACTTTGTCTTCAGTGCTTATGTCAGAAGGAGAGTATCACAGAATGCCAGATTAATAGAATAAAGTGTTCTTGCGTGGAGGGAGGACTTGAGTGGAGGCCCACCATATGGTCAATTTCTATTTTAATGATAGTATTAAAACATAAACAAGATTTTTTTGAAAGTTAACTGATATATATATTTATTTTATAAGTATTTATTAAATGTTTACTACATGACAGTCTTATGGAGCCTTGGTGGTATAGCAGTTAAAGCACTTGGTTGCTACCCAGAGGTAATTAGTTCAAACCCACCAACTACCCCACAGGAGAAAGATATTGGCCATCTATTTTCACAACATTTTATAGCCTTGAAACACTTACAGGCAGTTTTACTGCATCCTGTAAGTTAAAAATGGCTCAATGACAATGGGTTGATTGCTTATTTTCTCTATCAGTTAGTGTACTAAGTGCTCTGAATGCAAAATCATGTTAGCCTTGATGTTTGCTCGCAAAAGGCCTTGCATATGTGATTTTTTTTAAAAAGGAGGTAGAAAAATCAATTATTTCTTAAACAATCAAATAAGTTTCTGCTTTGAATCATTTGTTCATACCATGTATCTTGAGTACCACTGAAATCAAAAGGGGAACATGGAGGTAATATCGATTTTAATACAATCATGGGGCACAGATGACCCGAATAACTCTGATGGTAGAATTGGTGGGATGAGACCATTTCTTTAGATTCATACAGTTATGCAGGTCCCCGCCAGGAGGCAGCACATACTATAACTCCTTTACTGTCCCCAGAAACCCAAGAAGCTACAATGCTGGTAGACAATATATGGAGGGGCTTCCAAAAGTTCGTGGAAAAAGTGAAAGTAAAAGATAATTGTTCTGAGGACAATTGGTTCATCACTAGGAAGTAAAATAGGAAATAGACACAGTAGTTTACCCATGGCTATAAAATCTATTCTGCCTCAGAGGCTTTCTAAGGTTTTAATATTGACAGCAATGGCCTAATAATTTTTTTCTACAGAGTGACTGGTATTTGAAACATTGAATTCCAGTTAGCAGCCAACTTTTGTACCACATAGTTATTTAGACATTCCAGGTGCCTCTGAAATAAGTACTGATCTGATGCTTAGGAACAGAAAATGGAGATTTAACCGAAAGACACAAAAAGGTGCCAGGAGGGCACAGGAGAACTGGGAGCATCAATAGTTTAGTTGGCAATGGGACCTTTCAAGGAACAGCCAGAAGAAAGTAGGGAACCACCGAGGAAATGAGAAGGAAACATTGTAAGAAGGAAATTAGTAGTGTCCATTGTCACAGGTAGATAAGAACTGGAAGCTTCCATTAGATTTTGCTCAGATGGATGGAACTCCAAAAGGCTTTTAAAAGACCAACCTTGAATTATGAAGTGCTTCTCTATAGGCCCAACTCATTGCCATCAAGTCAATTCCAACACACAGGGTTTCCGAACCTGGTCATCTTTATGGGCACAGGATGGGCTAGTCTTCTCCCACAGAGTGGACGGCGGGTTTGATCCACATCAATCTGGGGCTTAGCAGACCAATGCTTACCCAATAGCACTTCTCTGTGGAACAGTCAAAAGCCCATCACTGACATAGGATACAACATCAAGGACAATTTCTGAACTACTTAAGCCTCATTAGGGTTTCTTCAGAGAGGCAATTGGAACTGACAGAGCCTGCAAAAAGATGTATTTGTGTCCTTTTACTCTTACAGCAAATTACCTCAAATTTAGGGGCTTAAAACAACCCAAATTTGTTAAAGTCCTGTAGGCCAAAAGTCCAAAACAGGTCTTATAAGAACAAAAGCTGTGTCCCTTCTGGGAGCTTTCCAGGGGACCTCTATTCCTGGCCTTGTAAAACTGCTAAGGGCGGTCTCCCTTCTTTGATGACTGGTTGTTTCCCTTTAGCCTCTGCTTCTGTCTCTCGTACTCTGACTCTGACTCTCCTACCTCCAATTTATAGCAACCCTCATGGGCCCACTCAGATCATCCAAGTTCATGCCCTCATTTCAAGACCTTAACTTTTTCGCATCTACAAAGACCCTATTTGTCATGTAAAGTAATATATGCACCGGTTACAAGGATTATGTTGTGGACATATGATGTGTGTCTAGCTCACTGCTATTGAGTCAACTCAGAACTACACCAGTGGTTACACATTGGGCAGCTGTGGTAGGTACTTAATCTGGTGTCAATTTGGGACTTGAGAAGATTAGGAGTGAAGTGGTGGAGTTTAGTCTATCAATCGGGTCATAGCCAATGAGGCATCTGCGTGGGCATGGCTTTCTCCTAAGAATTCTGGGGAAATCTGGGATTTCCTCCATGGAGGTGGGAGACACCTCTCTCTCTGCTCACTCCCTTGGTGATTATCTACTGACAAGACACATGGTGAAGCCACAAGGACCTATCCTGATACAGCCTGACCTCTGGAGCTGGAGAAGCCATGCCAGGTAGAGACCACTGCCAGTGTGAGATGCTTACAAAGCATCCACAAGACTTGGATCCACAAGACTTCCAACCCACTGGCCTGTGATCATCCTGCATTCGGCATCATTGCATGTGTTTCATGAGTCTGAAGAGGACTTTATAGATCAGTATCGAACATATGGGCTCATATCAGATTTATGGACTTGGATTGGACTGGGTTGGGATGCTCTCTTAATGTACAATTACCCTTTATATAAAACTCTCTCTTATACACATATACATGTTTATGAATTTGTTTCTCTAGTCTACCCGGATGAACACAGCTACTAATCATTTGAAACCAGCCACTCCAAAGAAGAAAAATTACTCTATTTTTGTCAAGAGTTATAATCTCGGAAACTCACAGCAACAGTTCTACCTTGTTCTTAAAGAAAAGTTCCTCGAAATCATATGCAAATTCATGTTATCTGCAATGTGAGCTATGTATTAATAAGCAAAAGTTACACATTGAAAGCACACTCATGTAAATATATACTCACCGGAAATGTCTCTGATTGCTAAGAGTTAGCACTCTGCATCCCCCACTAAAGCAGAATCAACTAGAAGACAGTGAGTCGGACGTGTGCGGGGAAGAGTGTTCTACCACGTATAGTGGGCGCTCGGGAAAGACTGAGGGCGTGATTTAATGAGTCCCGTGAATGAATGAGATCTCTCAAACTGGACTAACTGGAAGTGCTTACAGCCTCTGTGAGCATCGTGCCATTTCTCTACAAGGTGTACATATTAGGTCTAATGTTTGTTACAAATCCCAATGTACTCTAATGATGTGAAGCAGGATCCCGTCAAAGCTGCTGAATCCTTATGAGAAGGATTCACCTTGTGGCAAGATCACAGACCACACTGAGCAAGTGGAGGTGTTTTTCCTGAGGCTTTTTTACTATCGGACCTCGGCCAAAATAATGTCCCCTGCACAGTACTGCAACGGACACCAGACAATCACACCACGCGGGCCTCAGTCCCACCGTGTTCTAATGCCTCTGTGGTCCCTTTCTTACTTTCTCCTCAGAAACGGCTGCTGATGAAGGTTTCCATGTGAAGTCCAGGGCAGGTCTTTAAAACATCCACGCTTCCTATGTCTGGGGATTGGCAGGAGTGTACTCAAGACAAGGGGATTTTGCCTCTTTTATGAGTATAACTCTATACAAGTCTGACTTGAGAGTTCTCCTTGCATCTGTTTACATTTTCAGACAGTTCAGACATGCAAACTAAATGTTAAAAGCTGAAAATCATGTGTGAGTTTAGTTGCCTTGATTCCTTTGAACTATAATCAAAGAATTATTACTTTATCCATTTAGGTTTGAGATATGCAGGATCAATCAATGAAAGATAGTTCGTGCCCTCAGACAAGTGAGAGAGGACAGTGGGGTTGGGGGTGGGGGTTGAGAGCAGATGGCCAGCAACTGGCTTCCCCTGACTGGCGAATGAAGGCGAAGCCCCAACCATCGGTAGGCTTCCCTATGGTGGGAAGAGAAACAAGAGCCATATCTCTGAGGATTTAATGAGAGATCCAAACAAGAAATTCTGTTATCATGAAAGTAACAAGGATCAATTACTGAAGAAGATTACTTAACTCTTTCACAGCCAATGAGTTTCTGCCTTGAATGTTATTTATTGATAGCACATGCTGTTTACTCAGCCCAAGATCCGATGCTTTGCTTTGTTTGAGCTGACTTTCTGGACATATTTTAAGACTCAACTTAGAACCATTTCTTCTACCAAACATTCACTGGCACTCCCTTTGCGCAATTCATTTAGGTCCTAAGCAGAAATTCCTCTCCTCTACCTTCCCTGATCAAATGACTTCCACAAAAGAGCACCTCTATTAAAACAAAAAATGCTAGTTTTAAAAACGCAGTAAATACAAAAATTAATGAAATTCTGAAGTATTCTGAGAACACTGAAAGAAACACTTTGTTTTCTCAGAGGAAGAGTGAAACAGAAGCAATGCTTTTAAATCAGATCACTCAATGTCCTATCTAGTCTCTCTCATTGTGATGTGGGGAACGTGGTTAACACTGGAAAGTAGAGGAATTTGATCATAACATTCCAGATTGAAATGTGAGGTTATTGATTATCCAAATTTAAAATGCTTTCATCCACACCCTCTTTACAGTGTGTAATTCGTTTGTTTCTATTAAAACTTCCAACTCTCTTTTGCCCCTGAGTTCCCAGAATAACGGAACGCTTACTTGTGGCGCTGTGAGACTTACACATGACGGCTTCATATTAGGTGTTTCTAGAGTCCAGAGAATTCACTAATTCGCTCCCCTTTAACGCATCATGGGTTCCTTGTTCAAGCTGGGAGGAAATAGAAGAGAAGCATATTTCTTGCTGCCTTCCTGTCACGTGTCGTAATAGGCTTTCCCAGATTCCTTGTGGTAGTAGTGGGTTGACTTTAGCTCTGGACTTTTAGTTGAGGACCAAGGTATTGCTATTTGAGTAGTGTTAGGAAATTATATGCATGAATCACTTAAAGGATATTTCTTTATGTTAAATATTTAAAATATAAAATGTATATATTTAAAATAGAATATTGGTTAACTCAAACAGAATTTTCTCCCTGTGACCCAGGGGTCCTCAAACTACGGCCTGTGGGCCACATGCAGCCCAACGAGTATATTTATCCTGGCCGCCAGGTTTTTTTGCCCCATTTTGTTTTTTACTTCAAAATAAGATATGTGCAGTGTGCATAGGAATTGGTTCATAGTTTTCTTTTTTTAAACTATAGTCCGGCCTTCCAACAGGTCTGAGGGACAGTGAACTGGCCCCCTGTTTAAAAACTTTAAGGACCCCTGCCTCCTTCACCTTGGCAAACAACTTGGAATAAAAGCTACACCGTAGGTCGGATTTTATTTGTGTGTGCATGTGCTTGCGTGGGTGTGGGTACATATAATAATTAGCACAGTTATAAAAAAGAAAATATCGGTCGAAAACTTGAGTCCTTGGCACTAGCATGGGAAAGCAGGACATACTCGCTGCTGTCAGTTCAGATATATGGTGACCAGCAGGACAACGCAGAGCAGCACCTGGGGGTCCCAGGCGGGGAATCTCCACAGGAGTGTAGAGGAAGCCTCATCTTGCTCCTGAGGAGGCGCTGATGGTTTGCAGCCACTGACCTTTCAGTGAGCAGATAACTACCGCACCAGGGTTCCTGTGGAGGGTGGGAAGGGTCACTACGCTGAAATATGCTATCCCCAATACCAGTGAGCGCTGTCTTGTGAAACAATTAATTGTGGATTTTAAAGTATTAATGGACTACAGGGATACCTTGCTTTATTTACACACAGATTTTTTTTTAATCAGAGGTTTATAACATTGCCTCATATAAGTCTATTAGCACCATTTATCCAACAGCATGTGCTCAGTTTTTGGTTCTGTGCCACATTTTGGGAATTCTCAATATTTCAAACTTACTCATAATGCTATTACATACTGGAATGACTATACTATAGTATAAATAAAAGTTTATATTCACTAAGAACCCCAAATATTTTTGTGCCTTGCTTCATTACAATATTTACTTTATTGTAACTGAACCAGGTTTGCCTGTACAGCTTAAGAAAATCTAGCTCTGGAGGGTGAAACATACTCTTCTGTAGTTTGACCATCTTATTGGGAAAAACCATTCCCTGGAAAGGATATCGTGCTTGGTAAAATAAAGGGGCAATAAAGAAGGAGATCCTTGTCAGCATGGATTGACACTGTAGCTACAACAATGGACTCAAATTTAAGAATAATTATGGGGATGGCACAAGGCCAGGCAATATTTAATTATGTTGTGCATAGGACCACTATGTTGTTCAACCAATTTGATAATACGTGAAAACAACAACATCCCTGTATGGGGGAAGCAGCTGGCATTCGACTACTAACCTAAAGGTTAGCAGTTCAAACCTACTCAATGGCACTGCAGAAGAAAAATCTGGAAATCTGCTTCAGTGAGGATACAGCCAAGAAACCCTGTAGAGTAGTTTTACTTTGAAACACATGGGGTTGCCATGAGTCAGAATTGACTCAATGCCATGGGGTTTGATTGGTTGGTTGGTTGGTTGATTGTTTGCTTTGGGGTTGGCAACTATGCACTTTACAGATTTTATGACCCTCTAAAGAATGGGCCCACCTGGACAACAATCTCCCTGTGGAACGGAATGGCAGAGACGAGATCTGAGTGAGAAATACGCCCGACTCTACTCAGTCTGGGTCATGGCCATCATCGTCAGTACTAATCAGACCAGTCCCTGAGATAGAATCCAAAGTGACAGGCCCAAATGGGACAGGGTTATTAGTTGTCCAGATTTGTCAGAAGGGCATGGAGCTAGAGAACAAATGAAATCCCAATGCAGAGAGAAGAATCGAGGTGCGAATTGAAAAAGCAAGTATCTATCGTCTTGAAGAAGAAAGAGGCCAAGAAGTAGAACCGCATCAAGAGATAGGCAGCTAGCTGAATAGAGGAACGAGGTACATGGGGATCCAGGATTTTTTTTTAAGACTGAATTACAGTGCGTAGAGGCCATTATAATCAATTGCTGACTTCTCAGGAATACAAAGATATGATGGAATTAAAGAAGTGTAGCTTCAGGGATAGTACATTCCATCCTCAACTGTACATTTGGGGATAGTACATTCCATCCTCAGTGCTCAGCAAACAGCCTGAGGGAAGTTGTACAGAGAGAAATGGAGCCATTCTCTCAGAATAGAATACTTGCTTTAGAACACAGGTCTTCAAGTTAGAATTCAAGAGATTTCCAATGTATTCATAAATTGAGGGCTATGTGACTTTAAATAAGATGAAAAGTACATCTTTATTTTCGCTAACCTCTAACTTTAACATCTCCTTTACTTTTGACCACCTGCAGCAAAAATTCATATCAAAAGTGTCTGACATCATCAACATTCAAATAGTTTATTATCACCTTACGGTTCTTGCCACTAACTCAAAACAATTATGCTCCGCTACACTTTGACATTTCAGTAATCAGTTTTACCACTGCTAGCTCTCACTATTTACTGTATTAGCGTATGCATACATATGTAATATAAGAGAACATATCTTTACATTTTGAGAACTGTATTCAATGTAACTGGGTTCTTTTGAGAGCATCCGTATTTAATAATTTGCCCTGAAAGTTTTGGTTTTCTTCAAAGTGCTGAAGGACTCACAGCAGACAAAAAGGTTAGGAAGACTGCTCGAGCTAATGCTTCCATATGGCAGGCCTCACACCAGGATTTCTCTCCTCGGGAGAGCAGGCTTACTGCTGAGGGAAGGCAGCCGGATACGTTCTGTTGTCAAGTATTTGCCTTGTTAGGTCTCCTCCTACCTAGCTGAAATTACTATCAAAATTATTCTACATTTTGATTTCTCTTCTACAGTCTTTCTCTTGTCTGTCATCACTTGTCTGTCAGTTTGTCAGACGGGGGTGGCTTGTGTGTTGCTGTGAGGCTGGAAGCTATGTCGCTGGCATTTCAAGTTCCAGCAGAGTTATCCAAAGTGAACAAGTTTCAGCCAAGCTTCGAGACGAAGAGCAGACTATGAAGAAGGAATTCGTCTGTCCACTTCGGAGGAGTCGGCCACTGAAAACCTCACTGGTAGCATAGACGCGCTGTCGGAGACTAAATCCTCATGAAGGAAATGGAGCATTGTCGGAGGTAGTGTCACAAGATGAGTGCTCCAGGTTGGAAGACGCTCAAAATATAGCTGAGGAAGAGCTGCCGTCTCAAAGCAGGGGCAATCCTAATGGCATGGACGGAGTAAAGCCTGCGGGAATAAAGCCTTCAGAAGCTTCATTGGCTGGTGGGGCATGACCCAAAATGAGAAGAAACAGTTGCAAACATAAATTAATAATCTGGACTTGGTTTGCATGATGTATGCATCTAGAAAATTCAAAGTTGTAAAATGAAATACATTGTATAAAAGATCAATGTTAGGGAGCTGAAGTGGACCGTGATTAGCCACTTTGAATCAGAATGTCATATGGTTGCTATGCTGGGAATGACAGGTTCCATAGGAATAGTGTCATGGTCATCTTCAAGAATGGAAACTTCAAGATCAATCTTGAAGGAGAACGCTAGCTGTGATAAGATCATATCTATCTGCACACACAGAAATCCAACATATACAACTGTTAGTCAAATTTACACACCAACCACTAATGTTAGTGATGCACAAATTGAAGAATTCTACCAACAACTTCAGTCAGAAATTAATCAAGCATGCAATCAAGATATATTGATAATTAGTGGTAACTGGAATGATGTAGAACTGAAGCTGGAGAGCACATGACAGAATTTAGCAAGACCAACAACCTCTTCCCTGCAAACACCTTTTCCAACAACACGAAGGGCAGCTGTACACATGGGCTTTTCCATATTGAATATACAGAAATCAAATTGACTACATCTTTGGGAAGAGACCATACAGAAACTCAATATTAGCATTTAAAATGAAGCCAGAGACTGACTGTGGAACGGACCATTAATTGCTCATATACAAGTTCAGATTGAAGCAAGAAAAAATTAAAACATCTACAAGAGTCAAAATACCACCTGGAATCTATCCCATCTGAATTTTGAGAACATCTCAAGAACAGATGTGCCTCATTGAACACTAGTGTCCGAAGACCTGATGAGCTGTGGGAGGACATCAAGACCATCATATATGAAGAAAGCAAGTGGTCATGAAAAGGAAAGACAGAAAGCATCAAAGTGGATGTCAGAAGACACTCTGAAGCTTGCTCTTAATCAGTGTAGCTAAGGCAAGTGAAATGATGACGTCAAAGAGCTCAATGGAAGATTTCAACAGGCAGCTCAAGAAGACAAAGTAAAATATTATAATCAAGTGTCCAAAAACCTTGAGTTATAAAACCAAAAAGGAAGGACATGCTCAGCATATCTTAAGCAGAAATAACTCAAGGAAAAAAAATCCAACTCTCAAGTTGTAGTATTGAAAGATTCTATGGACAAAATTCTGAATGATGCAAGAAGCTTCAAAAAGATGGAAAGAATACACAGAGTCGCTGTACCAAAGAGAACTCCTTGACTTTCAATAATTTCACGAAGTAACATATAAGCAAGAAACAATGGTGCTGAAAGAAGAAGTTCAAACTCTGCTGGAAGCCAAAAACAACCCTCCAAGAATTGAAGGGAAACTAATTGAAATGTTTCAACAAGCTGATGAAACACTGGAAGCACTTAGATGTCTGTGCCAGGAAATTTGGAAGACAACTACTTAACCAGCTTTCAGGAAGAGATCTATATTTGTACCCATTCCAAAGAAAGGTTACTCAACCGAATAAACAAATTATAGAACAATATAATTGATACAGCATGCAAGTAAAGATTTGCTGAAGATCATTACACAATGGTTGGAGCAGTACATGGACGGGGAGCTGCCAGAGGTTCAGGCTGGATTCAGAAGAGGACCTGGAACAAAGGATACCATTGCTGATGTCAGATGGATCTTGGCAGAAAACAGAGAATACCAGTAAGATGTTTACATGTGTTTTATTGACTATGCCAAGCTATTGGACCATAACAAATTATGCATAGCCTTAAGAAGAATGGGAATGCCAGAACACATCATTGGACTCATGTGGAATTTGTACATTGATCCAGAGGCAGTTATGCAAAGAGAACAAGGGCATACTGCCTGGGTTAAAATCAGGAAAGATGTGCATCAGCGCTGTATCCTATCAGCATACTTATTCAATCTCAATCCTGAGCAAATCATCAGAGAAGCTGGCTTAAATGTAGAAGAATGTGGCATCAGGATTGGAGGAAGGCTTATTAACAACCCACAATATGCAGATGACACAACCTTAGTTGCTGAAAGTGAAGAGGAATTGAAGCACTTCCTAATGAAGATCAAGGATTGCCGCCTGAAGTGTGGATTACAACTCATTGTAAAGGCTATGGATGAGTGACAGTAGAACTCTAAAATCCATATGGATTAAGCCTCCGATGAATTCCCTCTGAACTTAATCTAGGGATATGGATAGCAGATAGCGTTGCTATCAGACAAGAGAGCATTGTGAAGTTGATTATGGCAGGTGTAGTTAGATTAAAATGTGATGGCTTATAATTTGATCTCCTTTTGACCCATTTTAAAGTTGTTTCTGTTTTTAATATTTTCCACTTTCTTTTTAATTGAAGTTTTCTGTTTTTTCTAGTTTTATTATTGGGTTTTGTTGTCATTTCATTCCTGAATGTGCTTTGTAAGATTTTCTGTATAAGAAATCCAGGATAGGTAAATCTATAGATAATTACTAAATTATTAAATCCATAGATTAATTATTACTAGGGCACGGCAGTCTCTTGCCAAGATGAGGAGGAATAAGGGCACTAACAACAATGTATACAAGAAGAAATTTAACTGAAATTCATTTTGGTGATGAATGCACAACTCTTCTTAATATAGTTGAATGATTAACTTGTCTATATGTGAAATATTTGCCAATAAAACTATTTTTAAAAAGAAAACAAAAATCCTCAAAACTGGTAACAACATGATAAACAGATTTAAAAAAAAAGATTGAAGTGTCAAGGATTTGTCTTGCTTGGATCCACAATCAATGCTCATGGAAGCAACAGTCAAGAGATCAAGGGACACAGTGCATTGGATTAATCTGACCCACAAGACCTCCATGAAGTGTTGAAAAGCAAGGGTATGACTTTGAAGACTAAAGTCCATCTGACCCAAACCATGGTATTTTCAATTGCGTGATATGTATATAGAAGTGGGACATTAAATAAAGAAACACGAAGAAGAAATGATGCCTTTGAATTATGGTGCTGGTGAAGAATATGGAAAGTACACTGCATTGCTAAAAGGAAAAACTACCTGTCTTGGAAGAAGTACAGCCAGAGTGCTCTTAGAGGCAAGGATGGGGAGACTTCCTCTAGAGTATTTTGGACATGTTATCAGGAGAGGTCAGTTCCTGAAGAAGGAAATCGTGGTTGGGAGAGTAGACTGGCAGCAAAAAAGAAGAGGGCCCTCAACAAGATATATTGGCACAATGGCTGCAAAACAATGGGCTCAAACGTAAGAACAATTGTGAGGCTGGTGCAGTGTTTTGTTTTGTTGTCCATGGGATTGCTGTGGTCCAGAACCAAATTTATGGCACCTAATAACAACACTAGAACGTGAGTTCCAGGAGAACAGTCACCATTTTATGGTTTACTCAACATTCTCAGTCAGAAACATCTAGAAGAGTGCTCTCACCGAGTTAGAGATTACATTATGAATTGCAAACCAATGGCATTACCCTGGAATCAAGTCTGACCTTTTATATCTATAGAAAATTTCCAAGGGCTGTAACGCTTTATGGGACCAGAAAGCCTCATCTTTCCTGGAGTGACTGGGGACCATCCCAACTTTCTGCTAGCACCAGCACTTACCAGACAGTGCCACCAGAATTCCTTAGGGATTACACAAGTGACTCATCTGTTACTTTTAATCCTCTTGGGCCAAAGTATTCACAGGTCATATATACTCATTGGCAGCCTTATCGGTGTTGAAGGACAAAATACACCAAACACATGAGTTTGTATATTGAAAAGGATCCAGAGGTTTCAGAGATTTTTGTTCTCAATCCACTGGTTGCACAAAAGATGCTTTATTTCTAGATCATGAATCACTGTGAGAAGCACTCCAGTCCTCAGAAGACCACCATTTTCTGAAGGTTAGGGTCTCTTCTGGGAGTTCTTTATGCAGGTTGGAACAACTTTGTGACCTAAGTTAACCCATGAAGCTCCATCCAAACAGCTGGAAATGATAAATCCAGTGATGATATCCAGGCCAATATAGAATGCCTTCAAACAATGAACAAGCTCATGGTTACAAGACATCTTTCTTTTTAATTGTTGTATTTCATAGGATTAACCAAGGTTCACTACTATTCTTGAGGCAGGTGTTGAGATAAACCTAGTTGAGTCCAGATCGACCCACAAGGGCTCACAATAAATATTTATTTACTATGTGAATCACAGGTTAAATAAATAGTAAATCCATTTACATAAAGAGTTTAGAGTAACTTAGGGGACTTCAGTATTTAACCTCCCATGATGCTTAGCTATTATCTCAGGGATTTAGTTGGACTTTTCTCTTTGACTTTCTTTGGGCAACACCAATTTCATGCTTACTTACTACATTCTTCATCAAATGTTTGATATAGCAAAAAAATGTTTGATGATTTGATTATATACAACTTAGATACACAAGAAATAACACATTGATTTACTTCTTTAAAACAACTGAATTTCAAAGGGAGTCAGCTGCCCCTCCTTATATTGGCAATGTGAACCTCAGTCAATTTGGGGTGAGCACAGCATGATGCCAATTCTGGAATTCCCACATGGCATCAAAGTATCATGAAAAAGCCCTCTGTTTATGGTTAGTGACCTGCACTTTGCTCTAAAATCTCTGTGTTGCTCTTCTGCATGGGCCCCTTTGGGTATGTTGAGTCTTCCTTGTGTACTATCAGGAAAAGAATTCTGTGGTCTGGGTGCTCCAACAAGAGATACCCCTTTCTAGCCAGCCACCCTCCCCTGCGAGTACCCTTTCTCTTTCCTCTCCACTCAGACTCCCAGTCTCTCTTTTGAGATGAGGCTTTCTCAATGTCCGGGCCCATCTTTGCCAACAGAGATACTGTTCTAGCCTTTACTTTCTCCACCTCCCCCCAAATCTTTGCAAAGTGGAACCTCAGAGCCTAGTTGAAACGGGAAGGATTGAGAGAGAAATCACACAAACAAGGTCCTAAAGAGTCTTTCTGCATCATAGTTCAAAGGCAGAGATTTTTACCAGAATATCAGCAACCCAGACTGTTTGGGCTATTCCTCAGATACACCCAAATACACTTCTTATGGCTCCCTAATGAGGAAAAAATTATCGCTATGTGTTAGGGATTGAACTGTGCCCCACCCCACCCCAAAGAAATGTGTCATAAATCTTAGCATCTGTGTTTATAATCCCACTTGGGAATGGAAAGTCTTTGCCTTGTTAATAAGGCTTAATTTAAAAATTAAAAATAATAGAATAAGATAAGTTTTTAAAAGCCATAATCAGTTCAGAATGTCTCTTGAGTCCATTTTCTGAGATATAAAAAAGGTTAAACCAACACGAGAGAAACAGACCTGGGGCTAGAGCGATGGCAAACCCACACACAGGAAGATCACATGGGAGAGAAAAGACAGGGCTCTCCCACTGAGCTGCCCAGCGAAAGCATGGCCTCCCGCGCTCTCTCAGAGCTGCCAGGAAAAATGCACCGTCCAGCCTCCTTGCCGTGAGGAAATACGTGTTTAAGTTAATGCCACCGGCTGTCCTACGTCTGTTATAGAATATCTAGATAAAAGACACTGTGGTTTTTTTTTATTATTTAAATTTGATCCCCTGGAAAGGTCAAAATAATTCAGGTATATGCACTGAATTGCGTGAACTGCCTTTCTTTCCAATTCAGTGTGGAGAATATGTGTCTCCAAAGATACTTTTGAGTGAGAACAAAGTGCCACCACCAACTTCTTTTTGCCTTCAGAAAACTACCCCAGCTATTCACAATGGAAATGTTCCATTATGGCTAGATATGTATAATCTAGCTTCAGCAGTGGTATTAAACTAAAACAAAAATTTTAAAGCCATTGTAACGTTCCCAGGACTGGAGCAGAGATTGAATGAGAATGATTACTTTGGTGTTTCTTTCTAATCTTTTCAAAAATGTAGAATGTGTAGTCAGGTTGGTTTATAGCTTTAGAGACACAGGTTAGGACATTGGTATCACTGTTGGTAATTTTTGAATGAAACAGAAAATGGCAGTAATGTAGTGAATAGTTATATGGAAAGGAAATGCACACGTATGTCTATAAAGCACTTCTTTTTTTTTAATACCTAATTTCATGCTCATCTATCCATTAAGATATAGCAAGTCCATAGACCATTGTCTCAGAAAGCATCAAGGTCAACTGGGATAATATAGTCCACGGAGACAAAGTTCTACATTAGACTTGGGTGGGTAACAGCTGGGATCTTACAAACTTGCCCATGGTCACCTACGAGACCACGATTGGCTTCTTCTGAATTGGAAAAAGGTGAATGAAAAGAATCAAAGACTCAAGGAAAACCATAATGGTCTCCCACACTCCGCCAGAAGAATTCGCCGAACCGTGCCCGGCTACCATTACCAACTGCTCTGATGAGGATCAGAATAGAAGGTCTGGACAGAGTGAGACCAGTGTAGACAAAGTGTAGAATAAAATTCAAAATCTTAAAAACTACCCCATTTACTGGTCTGATCGATTCTGGTAGAACCCCTTAAGCACCTTCAAGTCCATCCCCAGGGTTCACCTTCCAACCAAACAACAGACCGATCAAGTGAAGGAAATCACCTGTGAGGAATGTGTTTCCCAGAACCACCACCATAGGACACCAAAGGTGCTTTATTGGCTTAAAAACAATGTGCAGAAGGCAGGAAAGGGCAGGGGGAAAGGAACCATGTAAATGGGGGACCCCAGGGAGAAGTAGGAAGGGTGCTGTTACATTGAGAGAATTGAAACTTACGTCACAAAAGAAAATGTGTATGAATTATTGGATGGGAAACTAATGTGCTCTAACCTCAATCTGTAACCTAAGCAACATCAAAACATTCACAAAAGAAAAAAAGATGTAGGACTATGCTATATGTTTGTTTTGGGGGGGGTGATATTATGGGGAAACTTTAAAAATTCTAGTGGTCGATTTTTTTCCCTCTCATTTGTGAGATTCTTGTAGAGTCATTTCGAATAATCTATTCTGTGAAATATTTCTAACTCTGTTTAGCCACTTGTTTATTTATTTCTTTTGGAAACTGGACGAAGAAAAATATCAAGACGAATGAAATGATTAATCATAATAAATGTACCATTGTTGCCAGGAGTACATAAAATGCTACTCTAGGATTCACAAAATGCTCAAAAATGATTTTCTTTTCTGAATACTTCATAGCATGTATTTCTACTCTAGAGCTTAACCATGATGACATAAGAATTGCCTTCTACTTTTTTCTGTAAACACATGTTTGATTGTGTTTGTGATATTTTTAGCAAATGTTGCTTGAAATAATTCATTACTTAGGCCTTTTGAATCTCTGAGAGACAGATACGTTGTGTTCTTTTCCAAGGGTATCCAGAGACACTACATCTGCATTTCTAGAGTGTAGAAGACAAAAGCATGGTGTAAATATCTCTGAAGCAGACATAATGATGACAGGTTAGATATTCTACCTACAACTTCAATGGATCAGATAATATGTCCTTAAATATATGTTTGCAACATCCAAGACCAAGAAAAGCCCATTTCATATGATTTGGGAATCACCTGAGAAGAATTTTGGGGAAAGCTAGCAGATAATTGTCTTCATCTTCTCAAATTTATAGCCCAGAGTCTTCTGCTTCCCAACTGGATGGCAGGGATTGAAGCAGGAGGAGGCCAGGATGGAAGTGTGTGAGTGAAAATCACACTCAGAAGATGTCAGATTCTCTATGCTACAGCCTCATTAGGTACACCAATATAAATGAAGCCATTGACGATGTCAACATGAGCAGTGATAGGCCTTTGAATCCTTAGTTGAGAATACTTAGGTTCGTGCAAAGAGCCTTTTACAGCAGTGGCTCAAGCTCTTGATAAAGAACATCATCCCTCATTATCAATCAGGCTTTAGCTTCACCATCAGAGAGACTGTAAAATTCTTGGGAGCATAAGGACCATCTACCCGCAATCTAGGGTAGCTTCTCCAGAAGCTGATCACAACACTTAAGAGGGACAGCCACTGACCAATCCATTCCCACTCGTACCTTGGGATTCTTCTCTGGCCTCCAGCTCCTAGAGGTTAACTCTCCCCTCACTTTCGAAAGTTACAGAACTGCCAATGACCTACTACTAGTTAAGCAATCTGGGATCATAGATGATTTACAAGGAAGCGAACAGGCAACATAAAATACTTGTGTTAGGCAGCAGCAACAACAGAAGAACTGCCCCACAGTGGTGCACACAGGTGACACGCTGGACTGGAAACCACACAGAGCCACTGAGTTAGTTAATTGTGCCAACCTGGCCGATAATCACATGTGGGGCTAATTGGAGGGATAAATGAGTGGTGAGCCTCGCCTTTCTAGTTCTCGGGTCTCTTGCTTTGTAATGGTCGGGCCAGGGTGCAGCTGCCTTAGCAGTTCCCTGCTTCAGCTTGCAAGAATGACTTCCTACAAGACATCCCCAAGGAGAAGCCACATGGACCTATCCCGATGCAGCCCTGGGTGCTGGAGCAGCCATGTGGAGACCCCTGATAGTGCTGAGATGCTTATTCGTTCATTGACTCAGCTTTCCTCCTGCAGTCGGCATTATTGCCTCTGTTTTGTGAGGTGAAGGACGTTGTGGACTGGTGTTGGGTATGGGTTAATGTTGGACTTGTGGGCTTGGGCAGCATTGGGTTGGGATGTTTTCGTGATGCATACTTTCTTTACATAAAACTCTCTGATACATGAGTTGCTGTGGATTTGTTTCTCTAAAGTACCTAGACTAATACAGCCACCTCAGACAAAGCCCAGCAATCTGTTTCTGAAAGAGTCAGCCATTGAAAGCCCAAAGGAAGCCCATCCTACTCTGCGTGGAATCCCCGTGAGTTACAATCAAACCATGGCAGCTAGTTGAACAAGAAACTGCATGGAAACTCAGCCCCAACAAGAATAGGACCCATTTCATAAACCCAAAATGTCAGAGTAATCAATACATTTTTTAAAACCATATTTTCACATTTGCCTAATAATCCCCTTTTCTCTTGAGATTTAATTTGGCTTTTTTTGTCTACTCTTACATTTATTTATGTGTTGTGGTGGAATTGCATTCCTTTCTTATTAAAAAATTCCTTTGATATGGTGCTAGCTAAATATTTGTCTTAGAAGAAGTACAGCTGGAAGGCTTCTTAGAGGCAAGGATGGTGAGAGTTGGTCTCCTGTTCTTTGGACATATTTCAGGAGTGACCAGCCCCTGGAGAAAGACATGTTTGGTAAATTAGTGAGGCAACGAAAAAGAGGAAGATCTTCAACAAGATCAATGGGCTCAAACAGGGAAACAATTGTGAGGATGGCACAGGACCAGGCAGTGTTTTGTTCTGTTGTGCATACAGTCACTCTGAGTCGGAACCCCCTCAACGGCACCTAACAACAACAACTAAATAGACAGGGTCCTGGTGGCACAATGGTTAAGCATCATGCCAACTGATGGGTTTGAACCGCCAACTTTGTGTGTAACAGTCCAGTGTTGACCTGTCAGCACCACCAAGGATCCTCTGGTTTCCGTGACAGGCTGTGATGTTCTTATTTAAATAATTCACAGGCTGGCAGGGAGCTGATGCCTGCTTGCTCAGCAGTGAACTGGAACTCTGATGGGACCCCAGGAATAAGGATGTTTGTTTGGCAAGGGGTCCTTATCATTGGTCCCTGTGTTAGTCTGGGTACTTTAGAGAAACAAATACACAGAAACTCATATGTATAAGAGAGAGCTTCATATAAAAGTTAAGTGCACATCAAGAAAACATCCCAACCCAGTGCTGCCCAAGCACACAAGTCCCACATTAACCCATATGTCCTCCTCCATCTCACAAAACAGACGCAATGATGCCGACTGAAGGAGGAAAGCAGAGTCAGTGAACGTGTAAACATCTCAGTTCTGGCAGGGGTCTCCACGCTGCTGCTCCAGCACCCAGGGCTGCATCAGGATAGGTCCTTGTGGCTTCTCCTTGGGGATGTATTGCAGGAAGTGAACCTTGCCAGCTGAAGCAGGGAACTGGCTGAGGCAGCTGCACCCTGGCCTAACCATCAGAAACAAGAGACCCGAGAACTAGAAAGACGAGGCTCACTGAGCCATTTATCTCTCCGCCCTTCAATTAACCCCACATGTGTGTATCAGCCCGGTTGGCATAATAACCTTTAACTAACTCAGTCCCCATCAAAGGATGATGAAATACAGAACATGTGATTAGACCCATAGAAGCACCCCTGCTTTTGCCCAGATACCAAGGCACATGTAATACTGGGCATAAGTTTAGGTCTTATGCCTCAAGTACATCTACATTCAATAAATGCATTTATTTGATTTGATTTTAAAAAGATGAGAAAATGAAAAGAAAAAAAAAGATGAGAAAATGAATAAATAAGTCAAAAGAATTTTTTTCTACTTCTTTTTCTGAGCTCTCATAAAATATGTGAACTGCTACCACCGAGCAGGTACTTTTCATTCTGTGAGTGATCTCTCTGAGGAGCGCCAAGAAAGGCCAGATGAGCTGGTGTGTAAGGTGCTTGTGTAAGGCCAGCGGCACCTCACGCATATTAGGTAATCAATAAACATCTTTAGATATGTAAATTAAGAAAGCAATCATTTTTGTGGACTTATTGTTGAACTTCCTCATAGTTCATTCCAGAATTTGTATATTTCTTTCTCTAACTTCTAGAGATCGGATCAGATTTGTTTTGTTTTTTATTTTTAGTAAAGAATAACATGTGAGATAGAAGATCATTTGGGAGCCAGCTGGCAATCCAAAATGTTCTGAACACTAACCTGCCACTTTGGTCAATGCAGCTTCTAGTCAGTGGTCGCCTTCCAAGGCTGTGCTAAGGGATGATTCATTGGGCAATCTCATGCCAGCCTTGGCTATCAGTACGCCCTTTGCCTTGGGCCAGTGAGGGACACAATCTCCTGGAAAGTATAGAGAACATATTTTCAATTTTGTGATAGACACTTTTCAGGAGTACCGTTAAAATTGAGGAATTCGAAGCATGTGCTTCCATTATTTTTGTAAGAAAGCACTTTTCTATTCTGTTTTTGCAAACAGGTTGCAAACGAGTTTCCTCATGTCGTATGGCTCATAATGGTAATCTGCTCTATCTCCAGTCTGGAGCCCTAGGCCCTATCCAATACTCACTCCTCTCCAGTGGCTAAAGTCTTTCTGTGAACATGTGTTGTTTATGCTCCACTAGCTGAAATCGAAGGTGTTTATTGATTCAACTAGGCCATGAAGTTCACAGACGTTCTCTGACCTGATATATTGGCACGACTGACATTAGCTATCTGACCGCACACCTTCAACGAAACATACACAGAGGCAATTCAGAATGCTAGGCATATGTTCTGAGGGTCCGTAACAATATGGTTTTTTTCTGTTATAGTCACCTTGAGATTATCTGGTTTGGAGACCCTACAGTTTTCTTATCAGAGTGTACGGAAGAAATAGACAATAATTAGGATATACAAGAATGTTTCCAAAATTTCATGGAAAAGTAGAATAATAAGATATGGAATTTTCCCACAAACTTTCTTAAGTCCTTTCATATTAATTTGACACGAAGTCCTAGTAAACACAAATAAGCCCGTGTGTACTGTTTTCCCTTTCACAAGTGGTGTTTACTATATCAGTATATCAATTTTATGCTGAAAAGGTCCGTTTTATCTTAAACAAGTAGTCATTAGTAACTCTAGATATATTAATGTATCTACGTGAAGAGCTGTTCACTCAGTGTTTGCCAGACAGGCACGTAGAAATCAATCATTTCACCATCAAACGAGAGTACCTATAGTGTCCATCAATTCCCTTCCCATTTTGATAGGAAAGTTTCATTCTGGTACAACCTTAATACAGACTTCATTCACAAATAACTGTCCATATGAAAGCACGCATCCACATGTACATTGATTGTGAAGACATGCGACTGGGGCCATCTGCTCTGCATTTTGCAACTTAAAAAAAAAAAAGATTCATCAAAGTCACCCCGTTGCCACCCCACTGTATCACAGTTATTAGTCTGTCAACTTTTCAAACTAAGAAAAACAATCATTCTTTTAAAATATAGTTTTCATCTGTTGAATGTTGAATATTTTAAAAGGATCAATCCACAACTGTGTTCTACCACAGCACTAATTTGGAAAGAAAACAAATATTGCCAGTGAAAGATTGTTTGTAGAATCTTGTCATCTAACTATCATAAAGTGAAACGTGTGTCTTCATTGTTAATGAGTTGCCTTTCGGGCTTATCGTGTTGATTTGTTGCCTGGCCCTTTGAACATTCAAATTTCTGGGTTTAGAAATTTATATGACTCTTCATATCAGTAAAAGTTGATTCAGTTTTTCTCCAGAAAACCCAAGTTTCTTATAGTGCACTGTGATTTTTAAATATATAAAATGAAAATAGGCAGTGTCTTGAACAGTGAAACAGCTGTCATCACTTTATTTTACTGTCTACAAGATGTTAAATGCTGGTGAGACTATAATTTCTTGCTAATTAACACATTTGAAATAGATGTCTTTGCACAGCTAAGCCATCGGTGTTTCTCTAGAACTTGTGTGGCCCACATAATTGTTTTGTAACTTTAGGAAGACCATTAGGTACATGCCTGTGGGATGTGCCTTTTATCACATCGGGTTTGATTTACACTTGTGTTTGAGACTAACATTAAATTAAAGTGTCAAAATTACCTTAATCTTTTATGTTGACATTTTTGCCTTCAAAATTCGGTTTCTCCAATATGCAGACTCTAATTTGGACACTCGTGGGCTTGATGGCTGTGATGCCTTCGGTGCCGCTCTGCTTGAAGTGCTAATTAGCAGAGTGCAATGAATTGCCTGGTACATTCCACTGGAATGGTGATGCTTGCCATTCAACATATATTTTATCTTGATTATGTATTTGTGCTTTATACGAGAGGATGGTAATTATAAAATTTCATTTAAGCTTGAATATAACCTCAAGGATAGAATTCAGAAATGGTGTCCTGCATTCCAGGTGTAGATTCGTAATTAGGCATATATTTAACATAATTATGTATTCACATTAGAGATGACTCAAAGTAATGTAAAAATGTAAATTTGGGAACTACTTATTTCATCTCATTTAAATTAGCTCCTTTCAAAGAAAATAGGTGCTCCAAATTCTTCTTCAATAATTTTGCTAACCCAACACTGTGAAGACCTGAAGTAAAAGTCAGTTTGCTTTATTTCATTTGATTTATACCATATGAAGAAAATCTGTGTGTGTGGTCTTTGTTATTGCTGTGTTATGTTATGTTAACTATGTTATGATATGCTATCATATGTTAAATGGATACATGGATATGTTCTAGATAAGCACTAGCCAATAGAACTCTGATGGAAATGACTGAACCTCTGTTGGCTGGGGCCATGCCCTTTAAGTACATGTGGCTATTGGGCAGTTGAAAAGTGGCTAGAGGAACTGGATTTTTCATTGAATTAATTTTAGATAATTTAAATTTGGCCAGTGGCTATGCAATTACAGAATGTAGCCTTCCTGTGCGGTCAAGATAAATAGATGAATATTGATCTTCATTTTGCTAGGTACCGTAAAGTTTGTTCCAACTCATATCAACCTATGTGCATGTCTCAATGGGATAGCAACCTTCCACCCATCCCTTTACTCCGCCAACAATGTCGGTATTTGGAACTACTCACTCCACACGGGTCAGCTCCCATCTTCCTACTTAGCAGTCCTTTTTACTTCAGAGCTTGAGAACTTTCCTCAGAATCTGTTTTCAAAGTACATTATCCTGAAACCAAAATATATCTGGGAAAGTCCAATTTTTATATGGCCCGTAAGCAATGCTTCATTTATTCAGTTTAACGGGAAAGAGCCAACCCACTTGAGTTAAATTCCCTTTAAGCACCAACACTTAGAGTTTAGTATATTGTAGGAAGCTCTCTAAAATTTATTGAATACATGGCTCATTCCATCTGAAAGGGTGTAATTAACTTGTGCTTGGTGACTCCAAGTCATTATAGTGACCTCAATGTGCTTTAGAGCCTTAAAAACCCAATGCATGCCAATACCTACTAATTTTGGTTTTTTCCCTAAAGAACATAGTCAAGTATTTGGGTCAGTCTTTGAGATACTAAGTAATCATTTCATTCTTCTTATTTAGAAATATTTTATTACTTACATTTAAACCAATCTTATGCAGTTGTTTAGAAATCTTTCTCTTTGATTTATGTGCTTTTTAAAAGTGCACATTAACCAAAAGAATTACATTGTTACTTAAATTTTAATTCTTCAATTGTAGTTGTTTACCTATAAAAGAGTGGTACACAACACATCCTGTCATTAGTAACTATTAACTTTGAGAAGTACAGTCTAATTGTATTTCATATATAAAAAAATTAAGACAATTATAACCCAAACTCTCCAATTGAATGTTTTTCTGAATGAGTATATTATTTCTTTGATTTTAATATATGGCAGTGAATTAACATGTTTAAATTCTCATTTTTCATTCTTTCTTTGCTTTTATTTCTCAGCATATAATTTTAAATGTAATGAACCATGTAGGAAAATTCAATTCTATTCCCACATGATTATAACTACTCAAGAAATGCTTATTCAAAAATCTATTAATAAATAGGTGACTATATAGGTATAAATTAGATTTTCAAAAATCATATGTCAGTGTTATTTTCTACACTAAAACATTATCATGCTGCAACTTATATTAACCCAGGTCTGTGAACTGAAACTTAATTTTTTTAAATCATTTTATCTTGCAGATATTATAAGAATTCATAATTCAATTAGATCAAGCATAATTGTACAATTGCTGTCATCAGTGGAACTTCATTTTTAAATTATAAATTAAAAAGTTTCCAATATCCCAGAAATATAAAAGTGATTTATGGTTCTTTTTTAAATGGTCTCATTTCAAAATAATAGGGGATTGTATACATTTGGGCCCACTGTAAGAGTGATAAAAGGTGCATTCACAATATATATGTATAATATATGTACATATATATTAAATACCTTCTTCACATTTAGCTTCTAATACTCTTTGACCTCTATGCTAACATTTAACAATAAGTCTGATATATAGGTGCCTAGAAGTTTGTGTATTCCTACATCTGTCCCTTTTTTAAACTTGTTTAAAATAGATTGGACTCAAGTCACTGTGTATCAACATTTGTTTGTATTAAATCTATGTGCTGGGTTTTTCAGGAGACCATTAACAAAGAAAATCATAAGGAGAAATGCTAAGTATTTTCAGGGGCTTCAAATTTTCTCATTACCTTGAGTTGGTGCTCATTTGATGGCAAACAACAACAAATGTTCAAAGAGCTATGCAAGTCACATATTTCCCACTGTGGAGATGCTGGTGGCTCTGATCCTGTAGTTTGGAAATCAGTTTAACCAAACCTTCTCAGAGCTCACTATCTAAATTCCCCAAATGTCCCCCAGAGAATCGGAAGTTCTGAGGCAGCATCATAGTGGGTATTGCCCCTCAAACAGGTGCCACAACTTTTTCTGAGTGTCACAAAAGCACAGAAAACACCGCAATAGTAGATTTTATAGTGCAAACTTCGGTGGCATAACTGCACTGATTCAAGTTCTTCCACTTACTATCAAAAAGACAATGAGAAAATTACTCACCCTGCTCCTATTTCACAGGATCTGGGAATGGTTAAATGAAGGGAGCCAGGTGGGAAATCACACGGTGATCGGCACTTATTACACGCTCATCAAATGTTGGCTATTTCCAAGAAAACTATATTTAAATTGATATTCTTTTTCTAGTCACATCCGAATGCATGTCCTAGTCTCACGTTACCATCACAAAAAATGTCGTTCTCAATTCAAGGTACCACAGTCCTCTCACAGTTGTTATGCTGCACTTGGGTTTTCACAGCTGCTTTCGGCCTGTTCTGTACCCAGGTGGCCGACTAGGGCACTGGGAAAAGGTAGTGGATAAATATCACCATTATTCCGCTAAAGCAAAATGCAAAAACAAACAAACTTCATATAAAAAAATGTTACCAGTCACAAGGCAATAACTTTGTGTGTTCTGTTCTGAGTTGGAATGCTAATGCGTTTCAGAGAACTAACTATGTTATGTTCTTTCTGTATTGTACTGAATAGTGCACTGTATTATGCTGTATTAGAATATAAAAATGTTGATACTTTAAAAATCATTGAGCCCCTATAATCTTTCCTAAAAGCCAGGTAAATGTGTTACTAGAGCATAAACAACTATAAAGAAGGTTCTTTGTCCAAAAACTTATTTTCACAGTTTTTCATCATTTAAGGAACTGAGATGAGAGGCAATGGTAAATAAACTCCTTTTACTCTATCGTTATCCCATTAATGATGGAATGAAATCCTGAAACTCTTTTCTGCTCCCAGATGTATTTTGACTTTTTACGGAAACATGGGATTTCTATAAGCAGGAGAAGTGTTGGTAGCATTCTCAGTGGTTCTCTCATTGAAGTGTAGAATGGACCACAGTCTCACTGTTCTCCTGTGCACTGCTGCGGAACCAGCTCTTAAAACAAAATAAATTGAATCATGGCATGAGAAACCGGATTGAGTCATGTAAATGGACAGAGAAAACAGAAAAGAATCATTCTGATTGACAATTACAGAGGCAACAGAGCTCCGGTTCTCTCATTTTGCGCTTACTGGCTACAGAAATTTGTTTAAACCCATCTGAACTGCAATTTTCTCATCTGTGAAATGGATATAAACTTATATTAGTTATCAAGTATATAAGTGGCCGGCAGAGAGATTGACCTACAAAACCCAAACCAATCATTGCCCTTGAGCCTACTCTGACTCAGGACCCAATAGGACAGAGTGGACTGACCTTTTCATTTTTCCCAAGACTGGCGACCTTTACAGAAGCAGACTGCTACCTCTTTCTCCAGGGCTGGGGCTCATGCATTCAACCTGCCATCCTTTAGATTAGCAGCCCAGCACTTTATGCACTGCCTGGCATATGCCAAAACTAACTACCATCTAATTGATTCCAACTCATAAAGATCCTATAAGACAGAAACGAACTGAAGAGAGAAATAAACACTGTTACCAGAAAGCTACTCTAACTAGTAAGCTCAGCTTCCCAAATAAAAGCCTCCAATCCACTATAGAAATCCACTATCGAAAAAAAATCAAATTAACTTTCAAAGTACTACTGTGGCTTAGGCATTGGGCTGCTAACCATAAGGCAAGTAGTTCAAACCCACCAGCTATCCTGAGTGACAAAGATGAGGCTGCCTTCTTCTGTAAAGATTTACAGTCTTGGAACTCCTATATTGGGTCACTGTGAGTTGAAAACAACTTGGTAGCAGTATGTTGTTAGTTTGGGGGTTGGGGAGGTTAGTCAAAGATTAAATGTTTATTGATAACTACTTGTCCATTGATACTAAATATTTATTTCATCCACTACTATCTGAGGGGGTACCCCGTGCCCCCCCCTCAAAAAAAAACAGAAACTGCTGGGTAGAGTTTTCTTACTACCCATTTTTCCCTCTAAGCGAGCATCAAGCAACTTGCTCTGAATTAGTGCACCCCGTGGCATCGCCTGGGAAGGTTCTCTCTGGTCACAGTGAATTTTTTCGTAAAAACATTTTCACTTGAACCTGTTTTTGTGTGATGACCGATATAAGAGAGCAGCATGCAGCTGTGAAAATTTTGTTTCCTGCTCAGGAAAAATGCCACAGAATCTGTTATGATGTTGAACACAGCTTACAAAAGGACAGCTAGCCCTATGGGGAAAATCTCAAGTGTATGAGTAGTTTTCTTGTTTCAAAAGGGTGAAATGTTGATTAATGACAAAGCTTGTTCTGGATGTTCACAAACTTCCTGAACGGACGAAAATGTTGACTCATAGTGAATTTGGAGTTCATTCCACCAAGTCAAAGTGTTAATCAAGCTTTCTATTTAGACGTTCTGAAAAGATGACATAGCAGTGTGGGACAAAAACGACCTGATTTGTGGCAGATGGGGGACTGGTTTTGCCACCATGAAAATGCACCTGCTCATATAGCCATCTCAGTGCACCATTTGGGGGCAAAAAAACGCCTCTTTTGCCCCATGTACCTTACTCACCTGACCTCGTTCCATATGACTTCTTTTTGTTTCTGCGAATGAAGAAAGACATGGAAGGACAGCACTTTGATGATGTAAAAAAGGTGAAGAAAAAAATAAGGGAGGTGCTGTCATCCAAAAAGTTGTTTGAAAACTGTTTCTAAGAATGGAACCGTAAATTTGACAAATGTATTAAGGGTAATGAAGAGTACTTTGAAGGTGCTAAGGTTGTTTTGTAAAAAAAAAAATATTAAATACATAGTTTTGAAAATAAAATTCAGGGTTTCTTTTTCTGGGGTGGGAGGTACCTCCTCATATTCCTAGAGTCAAGTTCCCTATGTTCCAGCAACATAAATCTAAATGTAGAGGTATCGATATTAAAGAAAAGGTGTTTCATTGCTCCCACTTTCCCACCCATCCCACCCCACATAGCAAGTCACTGTGCATCGATGATTCCTTCCTTTAAAAAAAACACTTTATTGAGGGCTCTTACCGCTCTTATAACAATCCATACATCAATTGTATCAAGCACACTTGTATATATGTATTTTCCAGACATTTATTTTCCATTGAGCCCTTGGTGTTAGCTCCTCTTTCCCACCCCACCCCCACCCCCACCTCTCCTCATGGTCCCTAGCTAAATTATAAATTATTGTTATTTTCATATCTTACACCAACCGCTGTCTCCCTTCCCCATGGTTTCTGTTGTTCATCCCCCTGGGGTGGGGGTGGGAGTGCAGTTATGTTCCCCTTTCCTCTCCTCCTCTCCACACCTTCTCCCTGTCCTCCTGGTATCGCTACTCCCATTCCTGTTCCTGGATTCCATGTGTTGTGAGCTTTTATGTCCTTTTCTGTACCTGTGCACATGCTTCTGTCTAGCCCACAGTGAAAAGCAGTACAAAGGTCATGATAGTTGGAGGTAAGCCTCAAGAAACCAGAGGATTATTGTGCATTTCATCCGTGCTTTACTGCACTCATCCCTTTCCTGTGAGCCCTCTGTGAGGGGATGTCCCATTGTCTACAGATGGGCTTCAGGTCTCTGCTCCAAACCCCCTCGACTTCAATAATATGGTTTGTTTGCTTGTTGTTTGTTTGTGCATTAGTCTGGGTATTTTAGAGAAACAAATGTTTGTTTCTGTATTAATCTGGGTACTTTAGAGAAACAAATCCACAGAAACTCATTATAAGAGTGAGCTTTATATAAAGGTTAAGTGCACATCAAGAAAACATCCCAAGCCAGTGCTGCCCAAGCCCAGAAGTCCAACATTAACCCATATATCCAACACCAGTCCACAAAGTCCTCCTCCATCTCACAAAACACACACTATGATGCTGACTGCCGGAGGAAAGCCAAGTCAGTGAGTGTGTAAGCATCTCAGCACTGGCAGGGGTCTCCGCACGGCTGCTCCAGCACCCAGGGCTGCATCGGGGTAGGTCCATGTGGCTTCTCCTCAGGGATGTCTCACAGGAAGTGACCCTTTCTAGTGAAGCAGGGAGCTGGCTAAGGCAGCTGCATCTGGTCTGACCATCAGAAAACAAGAGACCCAAGAACTAGAAAGGCGAGGCTCACCGAGCCATTTATCCCTCTGCCCTGAGCCTACTGAGGGGTTCTTTTTAAATACACTTGCTTTAATTCTCTAGGGAAATCCTGTAAATTGATTATCTGCCATCGCAGCTGTGCTCACCTATGACTTGTCATTATAACACTTACATGTTTCACTGTTCACAGGTAACATGAACAAAACTGGGGAAATCCAATACATTTTTCATTTTGTTGTTATTCTAATAATCATCTAAACATTGTAAAGATTAATATGAATATATTAAGTTCTGCCTACTTTTTAAATCGATTTCCTCTTTGAGTTTCTATTTTCACTAGCACGTTTGTTGTGATATGAAAATTTTTCAGAGATATTTCTGCTAAAGAGAACCAAAGCACTATGAACTTGGTCATCTGAGGTGATATCAAAAGCATCTATTTGCAATTATATTCCCAAGCACAGGGGATGCTTGCTTTCCGCTCCATCAGTAGCACTCAGGATAGTCACTAAAGGATAAAGACTGCATTTTCAGTCAATGAACCATGCCAAATAGGTTAACTGGAAAACAACCACCAAATGTCCAATGTTGCCGTATGAAAAACACTACCAAATTGCCTTCTTTGTCACTCTGCCATTTCTCCCATGTAGGTGTGTCTGTAACACTCGGTGTGCCTGGCAGGCCAGTACAATGGAATGCTACTAAGAAAAGCTTAATAGAAGGTGGATTTTTTAATGACTAAATGCACTGCCTAGTTATTCTTATCCCATTTAGAAAGAACATGGAATTGTCAATGTTGATGACTAAACAAAATGGAATAAGTCAATTTCCCAGAATCATCTCACATACCACAAAGTAGAAAATGATTCCCACTCAGAAAGACAAAATGATTTGGCTAACTAACATAGGCTTGTGAACCTCCACACTACTGACCTTTGGGGCTGGATAATTCTTCATAGTGGAGGATGTCTTGTGCATGATAAGATTTTTAGCGGCATAAAACGGGCTTGGCTATTACTTCCAAAAGGTCACTGCTTTGAAAATCCAGCAGAGCAGTGCACTTCTCAAGCAGGAAGTTGCTCAGAGTTGAAATCTACTCAATGGCAACTAAAAATAACTGCCTTCCACCTACTAGAGCCCCATAGCAACCCTCCCCTAAACCGTAACAAACAAAAATATCTACTAACCCTGACAAACTTCCCCTCAGGAATTTCCCCTTTTTTACATATATCTGTCATCCATACAAAGCTTATTGTCAGAGAACTGTCAATAAATGATGCGAATACAGAATTAAGGCCAGATGTATTCTCTTGTGTGTTGCCCACTTTATCATACTTCCACTCAAATTAAGACACGAAAGATAAGGATCAAAGTGTGAACAATTCTTGTAGTTTGCATGACGTGATTGCAGTGCGCTTTAAGTGTCAATGTAAGCATCAGACTGGATGGTCAGTTTGGCTTCACGTCTCCAGCCCTAACCTTTTCTAGTCTGGTCGTTTTATACCCCTCCGCTCAGCTTAAATCCACTCCCAGCCTGAAGCCAATCTCACTACTGTCAGCCAGCATGCGTTATATAAATTCCAGAGGCAGCTAACTGTCCTATCAGAATAAGAGCCAAGCGAGCTTCCGATGCTCAGGCATCCCTTTGGGGCTCCCCTAATGAGCTTCTTCCAACAGACCCTGAACATTCAATAGATCTGGATCCTGAATCTCGGACCCGAGGGTCAGCTATTGCCTTCAGTTAAGAAACGACTGAACACACTGAAGCTTTTCGTTAGAGTGCTCCGTTGTTCTATCCAGTAGCTTCCTGATTCCCCATTCTTTCTCCCTGGGACTAAAGTCTCATCCTGAACACCCACATTCTGACATGTGTCCTGCTTTTCTTCATACTCTTACTTATGAGCCATCACACTTGGGCTTAAAACATGCCCCAGACTACACCTCAAATCTGCCTACTGATTAATTAGGAAAAGCATAACGAATGCTTGGTCTTTATTTAGTTATCCAATGCCACTATAACAAATATCACAACTGGGTGGCACTAACCAACAGAAATATTTGGAGTCTAGAAGTCCAAATTCAGGGTGCCAACTCTTGTACAAGGCCCTCTCTGTCAGCTCTGGGGGAAGGTTCTCATCCCTGTTCAGCTTCTGCTCCTCAGCCCTCTGCCTGTGGCTTGGTGTCTATCATCTCTCGTCTCCATTTCTGCTTGCTTCCTTCACTCACTCATTCCTGGCTTAAGGGAGTGTGGCTTAAAGCACACCCTACAACAATACTGCTTCCCTGATGTAGCTGAGAAGCTCATTCTCAAAGGGTATACATCCATTGGGATAAAGGTTAAGATTTACAGCACATATTTTGCAGGGAACCCCATTCAATCCATAATAGCCTCCATATTGATGAGCCCTAGCCGGTTGTACTAACTTCCATATGTAACATTGAGATTTTATTGAAAACTCTGGGACACTCAGTCACCCAGCTGCTCACTCTCAACTCTGTGGCCCATGCAACCTTTCCTCACCCATGATCCTCTCAGGTTCGGGTTCCCCGCTCCCCACCCCACCCCACCAGAAGGGTCCGATCTTAAGTCACCTTCATTTCTTTTCCGGAATGGAAGTGGGTGGCAGTAGCCTCAAGATTAAGTCCAGCCTAAGCCGGCAGAAGAGTTTCAATCACTTTTGAAAACTGCACCAATTCTCTATCTCCCGGGTTAATTCTTTCCAAACTTTCAAAATGGTTTTCTTACCAAGTCTTGTCATTTCTTATTCATACCAGAGATTACTTATTTCGTACTTCACCGTACACAATGTCTAAATTTTAAGCTTAGAAATGGCTTGTGTTATTTTTCTTTATGTTTTTTGAGAGACACAAACCAATTTTCAGTTTTTCATGGCCAAATAATTATCCTATGTGAAGTAATGACAGCCTTTCTTGGCTTGCACTATGACTTCTCGGAGTAATTCCGCTCCTCTGAATATATAAGCCCCAGTGATTGGGATATGATTACACACAATAGCAACGCTATAGGACAGAGTCCAATTACCCCAGAGGGTTCCAATGATGTACATTTATAGAAGCAGGTTATCGCGTCTTTCTCCTTACAGCCCAGCTTGCTGGGCTTAGACCTCAACCTTTTGGTTAACAGCCAAAATGTAACCACTGAGTCTCCAGGGCCTCTCTCCATGTTTAGGATAACCTAAAACCAAGTGCACTGATGCGGACTTGGTTCCAACTCAGACAGAAAACTCTAGATCTGTTTTCTGAAACTGTAAATCTTCACAAGAGCAAACCACCTCATCTCTCTCCAGCAGGGCAGTTGGTGGTTTCAGCTCCCAAATTTGCAGTTGTCAGCCCAATACCTAACCATTGTATTAGGAGTAGAGCGCCATCATTTCTAGAACTGTTTTTCCTGGGTGATCTTGGCCGTATTGTAAGGTTACCGGGGTTTTGTTTGTTGTTGTTGTTTATCAAACTTGGTGAATTCTACTTATGTTCCCAACACTTTGCTAAATGAAAATGATAACAAGGTAACTCAGACATATTTCTTCAATCTGAAAGAGCTCAGAGTCAAATAAGAATACTGCTCAACAGAAGAAAGACTGTGATATAGATAGTTACCAGGGCCAATTATGGAGGAGAAAGAAATACTTCTACCTGAGAGTATCTATCAGGAGAGATATCATCACAAGAGAACTTTCATCAGATACTAAGTGGAGAATCAAAGCCTCATCAATGGCAAAGAAGAGGAAGGCAGTCTTAGTAAAGGGAAGACAGGATCAAGACAGATACCTGTTTTAGAATTATTCCTGCAATTATGCGAGAACCATTTAGAGGAGAGTGGAGAGAGGTAGGACAACACTTAAGCAAACAAAAATCCCTACTGTCATCATTTATCAAGTTTATGCTGATGCATAGGAACTGCCCCCTTTTGTCTTTGAGAGTAAATCTTTTGAAAAATAAACATCTTTTTCTCACAGAGCAACTGGTGGGTTCAGACCACTGACCTTGTGAGTAATGTTGCATTGTATAGTCCACTGTGTCATCCAAGACGCCAAGTAACTTGGTCAGCAATAGGCTGGTAGAGAGGTAATGAGAAGCTCTCTGGCCTAGGATAATGGGAGCGAAGAGCAGGAAATAGACAAGAACACAGTTCACAAATACTATTGTTAACCTTTGGAAATAACTCGGAGTGAAAGAGATTTCGGAGAGAAATCCAGTGATCCTAATCTGGAAGACTGCATGAGAGGAGTTGTCATTACACAAGATAATCAATAGAAGGAGCCAATGTGCTCAGTGAGTAAGAAGCATGCATTAGGGAGTTATTGAAAAAGGGAGCGATTGAAGGGACAAAAATGGACACTTGTCAGAGAAGTTCGAAAAAGAGAAGAAAGGAATAGTAAATGTAGAAGACTTTTCTTTTTTTTTTTTTTTAAACATTTTATTAGGGGCTCATACAACTGTTATCCCAATCCATACACACATCATTTGTGTAAAGCG